>NC_142617.1:29663939-29966969 GCF_059453375.1 Lepisosteus platostomus
ATGAAACAAAGTCAGTCACGCTGGAGGATGTCCTGAAAATGGTAGCAGAGCAAGGGAAAGCCATTAGAGAGCTATCACAAGCGGTAAAAGATCTTGCCGTCCAAAGGCCTAGCAGGGTTAGAGGTAAACAAAACATTCAGATGAAGTTCACAGATTATGGAAAGCCTATATGTTTTAAATGTCAGATGGAAAGACACTTACAGTAGCACGAAATTGTCCAGTGAGGATGGCTGAAAATGTGGAGGGGTCAGCTGCTCCTAGTCAGCAGGGAAACTAGAGCCCCTTGGTTGTGGTGAGTCGGACAATCGAGGGGCAAGCAGTAGACTCCAACAAATTGAAGCTATCTCGAGATCAAGTAATAGAACATGCTATTGGGGTTTGTCCAGTGGTTGACATAAAGATAGAAGGAGTTTCTACACCCTGTTTGTTGGATACCGGAAGTCAAGTAAGCACTGTAACAGAGGTGTTTTTCAGAAAGCAGTTGTGTGGGCAGGATGAGGATATGTTGAAAACTGCTGGCTGGCTTAGGTTAACTGTAGCCAATGGATTAGAAATTCCATATTTGGGATATTTGGAGTTAGACATGGAAGCATTAGGCCTGACAATCCCTGAATGTGGGTTCTTAGTGGTGAAGGATCCCCACAATAATCAGAAGTCTGTTCCAGGAATAATTGGTATGAATATAATAAGTTGGTGTAAACAGTTGGTCCATTCTGAATTTGATACAGTATTGGGGGAGAAATCGACGTCTTTGACCTGGAGGAGGAAGATTTTGGGTGTACGGATAAGGTTAAGCATGAAATCCATCTAGTGGATGATGTTCCAGTGACACAGTCCTATCATCATTTTCCTCCGATGCAATACAGGGATGTTAGGGAGCACATCTCGAAGCTCTTGAAAAAAGGGGTCTTACAGGAGAGTAGTAACTCATATGCTTCTCCTGTTGTCATAGTGAAGAAAGCAGATGGTGATATCCACATGTGTATAGACTACTGGAAATTAAATTAGAAGATAAGAAGAGCCGCATTCCCTTTACCTCATATTGCTGAAAGTTTGGTGCGTTGCAGGGTGCAAAATTTTTCTCGACTATTGATCTGTCCAGTGGTTACCATCAGGTAGCAGTAGATGAGCGAGACTGGCATAAGACTGCCTTTACAACACCTTTTGGGCTATTTGAATACATTAGAATGCCAATAGTTGGTTTATACCTATAATGTGACACCCCATTCGACTACAGGGTATTTACCTTACTACCTCCTTTTTGGGGTAATGCCGTATCTTCCAGCTGATGCTCTACTTGGGCAGGAGCAGGTTGTGAATCCGAAGATGGACTGGTTAGTTGTGCACCAGGAAAGGTTGAGGGATGCTCACAACAGAGCTAGAGAATATTCTGAGCAGCGAGCAGCGGAAAGGATTGCCGCACGGAGAGACAAGGTTTACTGTCCACTGATCAGTGTAGGTCAGTTGGTGTATCTTAGAAATAGGCTTCTAGGTCGTAATAAAATCCAAGATGCTTGGGGACCTACTGTTTACTGTGTGCTTGAGGTATGAGGGACAACTTACACTGTGGAACCTATTGAGGGTGGACTAGTTAAGAGGGTAAATGTTGATTTTAGGCCTTGTGTGCATGAGAGAGCAGCCTCCGTCCCTACTCCTTGTAAGGTGGTCAAGACTACCGACCTTGGATCTAGGGTGATTTCGCACTCGGAGTCTGACTCCGAAAATTCAGAGCATGGAACTGAAGGGGTACTGTTGATGGAGGAGAAGAATCCGGGCTTAGATCCTGACAGGGAAGTAGATGAGCCAAAGATGAGTCCTGATTGTAGGGATCTAGTGGAGACTGTTGACGTGGTGCAGACTGCAGGAGCAGAAGACGACGATCCTGTCTGGGAAGCCGCACCGGAGAGCTTGATACCAGCATTGCGTCGAAGTAAAAGACAGAAAGCAGGGGTGCATTCAAACCCACACCATGAGCCGAGGTCAGTCTTAGGGTCTATGGAAATGAGTTCAGCAGTTGTTTCATAAATACTGGCTCATTTGGGCGAGGGTTTTTTTTTAAAAGCTTTAAAGGAGATTAAAATGATGTATGGTGTCACCGAGGACATTGACAGCAGGGGAGAGTGTTACCAGGTGGTTAAGAAGGGGATATTTGAAATCTAACACTGAAATTGGTAGCTGGCGCTTTAAGACGTGCATGTATGAGTGACGGCAGCGCGCCAGTAATTGTGGGAGTGGACATCGTAAAGTTGCACGTGGTGTGTGACTACGTGTGATGTGAATGCAGAGGTAAATGTTCAGAATTCAGTTGATTGTGTAGCTATCGAAAATGAAGTTTGGTAATCCTTGAAAGAGACGTATATTTCTGATATATGAGTGGAGGGTGACATATTAGTTAGAGAAAATTGGTGGATGTTTAGGGATGAAGTGATCCCGACCCCCATGAGGTTCCAGTGCTGTATGGGTGAGTTTGCGGGAATAATATCCACAACGTTGAATGGTCTTATATTTGTGTTAGATGTTTGTGTTACTTTAACCATTGTTTGTGGAGGAAATGATTTGTTTTGTTCTTTGATAATGACCTTATTCTGTTTAACTTGTTCATAGCGTGTTAAAAGAAGACTGTGATATTCTGTGCGTCTTGGATTAGACGAGATCAAAGAGTGAGTAGTTTTTTTATATTTCTGTGATGTAATGGGACCAATGAAGAATGTGGCATCAGACTAATGTGGAGTATTTCTTTCCTTAGGGCAATTGACACTACCATATTTTTTCTTTGTCTTTGTTATTTTAGTAGCGCTTTGTGCATCCTAGTGTGTATATATCTCCATGTATATCTATATGAAGCTTTTGGGTTAAAGGTTATACTGCATCTAATCTAAGTTCTGTAATAGAAAATAATACAACCATTTATTTATATGATTTCATGCAGATCCAGAATTAAGAAAATCCCCATTTAAATTCATTGTAGTATGGTGTGTTCTTTGTCAGACTACAGTTAAAAAGCACTCAGTGCTTTATTGTGAAACAAAAAGCAAATAATTATATAGTAATACAGTATCTGTAGCACAGCTGGAGACATCCAGATATTTAATGTAAGTTTCCTGTATTTCAGTTTTGCACAAGAAAAACATTAAGAATGTGTACAATTAGTACACCTAACCAGTGTAAATCAGAAAATGACCTTGTTCTTATTGGCAGAGTCTGGCTTTAATCACAGAAAAACATGAGAACAATCCACATAGAAAATGAACATGCATTTGTTAAAAAGCATAGAGGTGTCTTATGAGTTATGTTGTAAGAGAAACAAAAAGTTCACAGTGCAAGATTTTCCAGATCCAGCCAGAGAGACACCAAAAATGAGGAGAAGGATAAGAGAAAGTAAAAAAGAAAGTAAGCATCCTCTCTATCCTATTATAAGGATTCTCAATTTCTAATCCTTCAGGCAGGCGAGCTACCAAATCTGGCCTACAGATTGTTTATCTTGTGCTTAAATTTTTTGGTGATTAGTACAGTATCTCTGTTAACTTAATGCAGTTCAAGTGGGCCTATAGCTTCAAACAGTATTTGCACTATCATACTGTAGATAGTGTTGCTTTGAGACATCAATGACCAAAAGCAGGTCCTCTTGAGTAGATAATTTTTTGATTCACTACCCATCCACTGTCTCTTTCTTTCTTTGTGTAATATCAAAGAAGCTAGCAATTTTTACACATATATTTCTTTTAATGAAAATAGCAACACCATTTGATTTGCTCATGTTGATCCAATCTAGATGGGTGTCATCACAGCAATAAAGGTAAGAATTATGTGAGAAACTGATTTTAAAACTATAAGTTATTATTTTAAAATAGATTTTTTTACTTTCTTTGAAAGATTTTAATAGGTTCAATGGTGACTTCAGTTTCCCTAACTCTTTCCCCTAAGGTCTTAAGTTTACCAACCCGTAAGTTTACCTGTTTTGAAGGTTTTCAAGAATGTAACCTTCACATTTCGCAAGAGACTACTGCATTTAAGGGGTGCTTGGCTGACAAAAGCAAAAAAAAGATAAAAGAGAGAAAGTGACAACCCTTATAAAGAGAAAGAAATCCATTAATTTTCTATGTGCTTCATCCAATTTTGCATTGTGGGGTCTCTGGAGTCTATCCTGGCATGCAATAGACACAATGCAGGCCACACCCCGGACAGTCTATCGCAGGACACACACCTAAACACAGACACATACTATGTACACACTCTTACTAGGGCAACTCTTCCCAGCAGCCAATTAACCTTTGGACTGTGGGGGGAAACCTATGCACAAACAGGGTGAACATACAAACTCCATACAGATAGCAGGTCAGGTCCAGAATGGAACCCAGGCCCCAGCACTGAAAGACAGCAATGGTAACCACTGCATCGCCATACTGCTCCATCAATTTAATTATATATTCAATTATTTTTAAATTAATGCAGTTGAAAAACCCCATACAAAATTAAAAATGTTAGCATGTACTAACCACAAACTATTGCTGAAATTTACTTATACTTTAGACGTGGTTCCATCATACAGATGACACCCTCTGAAGATATTATGATATCTTTACAACAGCTTTTGGTGTGCTCATAAATACACACATATGCATGGTTTAAAGGAATGTGCAATTGCTGTGTAGTGGCAGTTTCATAAATGATACTAATTTCTGTGAAAGATGCAATCATAATAGTGATTAAAAAAACATTAGTAATAAAAACTTGCTCTGTAATTTAGAAAACATTCTGCTGTACAAACTAGTTGATTTTACTATAATATGATTGAAAACGTGAGTTTATACAAAAATATAATGATACTAAAATATATAATTACATTTACGGATATTACATAAAGCATCGGTCACATACTGTATGACATAATTGTTTTCATGATCAATTTTCACTCAGTTGTGAAGGCAAATTGAATATCAGGCCCCTGAATATTTAATTTTGTTCACTTTATTTTCATTTAAAAAGGCCCTTCTTACATTTCATGCCTGCTATTTGCCATTAAGCTTTTTTTCTGTACTCTTACAGCATAAGACGTCCCTTCACAGGACAGCTGCTTTTCTGAAGAAGAGAGGGGTTAGTTAATTAATTCTTCCAAATGATTTCCTCCGCGTCGGAGGAAATTGCAACAAGCTGTTTGTTTATTCCTCAGTGCCTAAAGTTCCATTTACTGAATGCCTTACTTGCAAAAACAGCAGAATTGCAACAGGAAGCCACAAAGATAGCTTTAACAGTGACATGTCATTTATGAAAAAAAAAAGATTAAAAAGTAGATTGAAGTAGATTATTTCAAATTCTTGCTTACTGGTTTAGATTTTTAATCACAAAATGACTTTCTGACAATTATATTTAATAAGGAATGTTTTTAAAAAAGGGACTAAATATTTTGAATCCCTATAATTTTTGCAAACTTTGACAAAGTGAATCCTACTAGACTGCATATTTTAAATTCACCAACATGTGTTTAGACAGGTACATCGAACTAAGAAGCATATCAATCCCAAAAAATACATTAGAATGAACAGAAAAGAAACTACTTAAATTGAAAATAAATAGGTAGATTTCATTCAATTGATTATGAGTCAATAGTTTTTGAAAGCCAACAACTGCAAATTAGGAAACATTAATTTTGATGAAAATAACTCAATATATTAAAAATAATGCAAATGATAAAATAAAGAAGCAATAAGTTTTAATAAAAATTGACCTGTAACATACATACAAATGTTACAAACTATGTTTAGGGTGCCTTTACAGCTGGCCTAATGAGGATACGAAATTTAATCTGCACTCTGAGAAGGTTAGCCCTTTATCACAGTTCAAGCCTTCACACCCAAAGAAGGCTCCACAGCTGAAACGTTGTGTTTTTCTTATCTTTTCAGCATGGAAAAAAGCATTACTTGTTCCTTTATCTAAATAGAGCAGAAAAGGAACAGATTCCCTTTACTCCACAACACTTCATTCTCTTTGTCAAACACCCTTGTTTTGATTTGAATTTATAAAGATGTAGAATACAAAAAAACATATGTGATAATTTTGAGAAAACCGTGAAAACTAGTGAAAAGATTTTTTAAAGGTTTTATTATAAAGTTATAAGTCCTTTCAGTGTTTAAGAAAAAGTTCAAGTTTTGAGCCACTATTTCTCAGCTTAATAATTTTTATCAGCTATTTACAATATGTCCTTCTCATTCTGTTTTATCTTTTTCTGAAATGTAAGTAAATAAGACAAATGTTTTATGCCTAATACAACAATCGATGCAATGCGCTTTTGACACCTTTCCAAAACAGAATTGATGTTTTTATACTTTGCATGAAGTTTTGCTTGATGTACAATGACAGATACATCTGTCACAGCTTAATTATTTCTGAGCCTAATAACAAATATTTTTTGGGGTGTTGACTCTTTATTTTTGGGGAAAGACGCTTTATCTTACCCTGTCATCCTGAAGGTAATAGTTATTCTACATATTGTGAAGGAAAAGTAGTCAACGTTCATATAAACTATGGTTTCGAAATCAAATAAGGAACTACTTTATTATGATGGTAAAACTTTATAATAATAGAAGGCTAAAAAAGGAAAAAAGAGATGTTTACTAGGTCTAAAAGTGACCAAACATTTTTAAGAATCCTTTATGTAACTACTGCAGTACTTTAACTATTTACAGGCTTTAAAATGAATTATTTTATTTGTTATAACAAAATAGAAAATTAAACTTTTAAAACCATTTTGTATCATAGCTAAAACAACTTTGTAAAAATAAACCATTTTGTTTTATTTCTTATTTACTCCTCAACTAAAAAAGAAGTTCAATCATATTTTTGGGAAGGATGTTAATACAGTAGTTTGAAATTGTTTTTTTAAATAAATGTTTCACATGGCTGCAACTGTTGCACATCTGTTAAACAGCCAATGTTCTTACTTGATTTAAACAGACTGCACATTGTTTTGGAGGCAAGATTGTGTTCTAAAATTATTTAAATGTTTAAAGTCTTACTTTATAAAACATAAAGACTTTGCTCCTTGCCCTACAGTATCACTGCAGGCTGAACTGAACAGACAATTGTGAGAAATACTGTAAAAGGGAGGAAGCTGGGTCACAGCCACATGAAAAAAATCATGAAGCAACATGACAAGTTCATCTGAGGAGAGCAAAGGGGAAGAGGAAGTGGATGATACATTCTAACTCAGAAAAACAACCCACTGCTGTTTATTCATCTTGGCTCCCCTACCCCCCTCACCACACACACACAAGCTTCTACCATATTAGTTTGAACTGAACTTTTAGTTGAAAATCACACACCTTACTGATTGAACAATTAAAAGTATGAACCTAGATTTTCAAATAATTATATATATTGGGAATAAATTTCAACAGATTTAAAAAATATTTATGCCAGTAAGTTATGATCTAACAAATCACTTGTTTTGTTTTTTTTATATCAACTTATAATTAATTACACTTACCATATAAATCAATAGCTTAAGTAGTGCAATAGGAAACTATTCTTCAAGCTATGATTGCATTTACATGTACCGATTAAAACTTTTTTTTTCCTCGGTAAGAACTCTAGAGAACTGCTGAATCACATAGTCAGTGTGGGCTATTGATTGCTCTAAACACAGACGAGCTATTCAAATTGAAATGCGTACATAATGTTCAAAATAAAATACAGAAGTTACATTCCATTTTTTAATAAAATTCCAAACCACTGCAGCAGAGAGCTGGTTAACCATAGAGTATTAATACTTTGGCTTCACCATTAGGGTCTTAGAAGCGAATGGCGAAAACACCAAAAACACATTTTTTCTCAAAAAGCAATGCTTTCCGAGTGCTAAACACTATTATCTTCAGCAATAATTTCAATTAGCGTTTACACTTGTAATCTCTTACACAACCATTTTAAAATGGAATACATTTTAAATTTTTATTTTTAAATATGTCTTACCCACCCTGTTTTCTAAAGTTTTCAAAACTTTATAATTTCATGTTTGAGTTTTAATCAGTGCACAATCTTCCATACAAAATGCAGTTGTCCATATCAGCAACAATCATTAAAAAGAAAACAATAAACAACATTTAAACTCTTATGATTGGTGGAAGGTAAGAGCGGCAAAAAATGATTGAGACCAAGCCCTACTACGCAAAATCCTGCTTGCATCAGAATTGCCAAACTGGTTTCTACTGGATTTAAGGCATTTCATAATACTCGCAACATACGTGTACAAATTCCACCACTACACAAAAATGCAACATTTCCTCCCATTATCTGCTCTTGATTTAAGTTTAATTTATTTTTATCTAAAATCTGATAATGAATATTATATATATATACCTGTACTGTATGTGAAAGTATATATATTCATCTTATTTTTCAAATCATAATTAAAAGAAAAAAATATATTCTGCTGTACTGTATATTACTTGTTTAGCATCTCAGCAATGTACATTCTGCTTTCAAAGTTACTAGAGCCAATGACTTAATGTTGTGAATGCAAATAAATGACTACAATAACAACAAAAATATAATATAGTATCTTTATATAGATATGTTAGCTTATTAACTGACACAAAGGTTAACTATTGTGCACAGTTAATATACAGTAGGAGCACATTCCCTTTTTCATTCTCAAGAAATTCCACTGTTTTTATTATGACCTATTCAGAGGTGCTTTTGTTTTCATCTTGTTATTTATGTGAAGAAATTACCTTAATTTTTTTTTTAAAGTAGAACTGATCCAACTTATTCTGTCAAAAAATCAAGTAATGTCTAATTTTGGCTGGAAGCAATTTTTTTCTCTCCAAATTTCAACAATGTTACCTGTTAAACAGACCTGTCAAGAGAAATTCTTTTTAATGTATAATCTATTTGGTTTTACAGCTTCATGTTTAGGCCATGCTAACCACAGATTAAGAGATTCTTTTTCACACAAACCTCACTGTGCTTTTGGTTTCCAAAATTACAAGAGCAGAACACAAAAAGCCTCACTTTTTAAGCATTGGTGGCAGTTGATGATTTGTTTTTAAATGTCCTTCAGAAAAAATGCTAAATGATGTCTATGCATTGTGTCAAATCAGAACGACTACTCTAGAAGAAACTGAATGTTTTGCAGTTAGGGAAACAATGAAGAAAATTGTACTGTTAAGCCTTATAACATTATGATTTTCTCTCATAGTGAAACTATTTTTTGTTGCTTGCTTGGTTGTTTTTCTGAAGGTAATGGCGGCAATTGCATTGCGATAGTGGGACGAGGAGGACACGTTACAAAAAGGAAGTGATGATCAAGAAGAAGAAACGCTAAGAAGTAAAATAGAAAAGAGCTCTTTTTTAAAAAAAGGGACTTGATGTTCAAGTAATATTAAAGAAATTAAATACCTGGACTCGCTTGTAAAGGGAGTGCGAGGATCTCTTGCAAGCCGAAGGCGAACAGGCCATGGAGGTAGCAACACGCGGGCTGGAGAACACATTTGTGTCCCCTTGTTAGGCTGCATGGGGAGAGAAAGACTGAGGGGCGCGCTGACAATCAACCACACTCAAACAGGGGCTGTGGCTCAAGGCTCAGCCAGCTTAGCGGCCTGTGCTTTACCCTGTAAACTGTTCTCTCTTTGCTTTTTCCCTGCCCATTTTGGCCCTGCTGCCAAGTGGGAGAGACAGAGTGAGGGTGTGAGTGTGCAAGAGACAGAAAGAGAGAAAGGCCAGAGAAAGAGTTTGCACAGATCCTGCAATAAAATGATTCTACCTATTTGCTCTGAATAGACGATGTCATGCAACAGAGTGACAAGTCACATCTTTTGCATGTTAATTATTTTAGGGACACTGTTTCACTAGAGCCCTCCCACTCCCCCACATACACATATGCATACATACACACTGTCCTACTGGCTATACATAATTTAACAGACATATAAAGGATAATGGATTACTTCCAAATTAATTAAAAAAAACTGTGGATGCATCTCTAATGGTTGTGTTGTGCTTAAGAGAGTGAAAAATAAGAAAAGAAAGGGATACTTACATTATTCTCATGCTTTTTTTGCCAAGACCCATGAATTCAATAAGAACATACGCTGTGATTAGAGATTTTGGATGCTTCATGGAAGAGAAAATAACAAAAACCAAAACAAAACAGGGAGTTAAAATGTTCTTCCCAAGCATGCTGTGGAGGCTTTTGTCAGCAGTTGGCACCAATCCCAGGTAGTACAGCCTTAGAGATCCCATCCAGGGTAATCATTAAACGGCTCTTTGGCTGTTCTGCATCTGCCTGCATTTCTGTTTTGATTTGCTTCATTATTAAGCTTCTAAAAACAACAACAAAAATGAAAATTGTGCATGACGTCACTGCATTCTTGTTATCCCGCTGTACCCAGGACAAAAAAACCTGAATAATAATAAATAAAAAACAAAGAAGTGAGTTTGGCCTTCAGTTCTCACTATTTTCCAGCCCTGTCCTTCTCTGTGTAGTCCTCAATGTTACTAATACTTTAAAAAATAGGTGCTGAAAAGCCCTTGAGAGTTTTCTTTTTTTTGGTTAAATCACATTTTTTAATGCTGTATTAAGACATGTTAATAGTTAAAAATGTTTCAAATTCTGGGACAACCAATACCTGGCAAAATTATTCCTCTGCATTGCTGAGGACGTGTAGATCCCTGAGACTCCTTAACAAGAAGGGGAAGTGACCAAAATAATCCAGCCTTTCTATGGCAAATTCAGTCCTTAACATCATGCAGAGGTTTGTAAAAGGCAGTACTGCTTAAATACATAATGCTTCAGTCTCATTTTCTCATCCTTATCTTCTTTCAGGCATTGTCCCGGGCAGCATTCTGACTGACGTCACACCTTTTGTTATTTATTATTTTATTTTCCACCCCCCAAGTAAGCTTCTAGATTTGGTTTTTCTTTAAAATTGAGTCCGATTAAATTGAATAGTTTGCTTCAATGCAAATATTGTAAGAGAGCAGCAAACGGTAAACTGCAAGTTCTTTACAAATCTCTCTCTGTTTCTTCCTGCTTGCAGGCAGGGAGCTTGTAAAAGTTTCAGCTGTGACTGCTAGGCCAGCCTCTCTGGCAGCGGTTCAAAAAACTCTCTGCCTGTTTCAAAGAGCTGGGCAAATTTAAAAGAACCATGCTGCACTCCGCCCCCATTGTGAGAGTCAAGGGCAGTGCCCACTATAAGACTGCTGCACACAATAGCTTTAATATCAGACTTCGTATTCTTATAATACAGATCTTTACAGCAACTATAACAGAAACTAGGTCAGATGGTGTCTTCTTAACATCTGGCCAACATGAGTCCCCTCTGATTATGTACCTATTAAAAAAAATAGTTGTAAACTACTTCATTTATTTTGTAAGGTTATTAATAGCCATAATTTAAATGTATCTCAAATATCAGGATCTGTTTTTTATATGGAGTTCATGAAAAAGCTCTGATTTTCAAGGAAATTTCATCAACACCTTTTCTGGTTCTGCATTTTCTCCATTTTTAATTGTTTCAGAGTCATTAATCTTTACCTTTTCTGACTCCTCTATCTCTAAATAGCTTGTCATGCTGAGCATTGTCAGAAACATGTTTTGGTTTCATAAGCAGCCTAACATTGTATTTTTTGAGAAAATCAAACACAGCAAATTTATGTTATTTTTCATTGAAAAATGTTAATTACTACCAATACTTTTGTGGATGATTGAAATATTATTATAAAAATAGTCAACATTGTTTTGAAAAAATACACATAATTTTAAGCTAAGCTAATTTGATTTTCTGTATCCAACTTTAATGCTTTGTGTCAGTACATGCTAGTTTTGAATTGATTTGTGAGTTATTCTGTTATTGTTGCTCTCAATCCATTATCCAAACAGATTTCAAGTACAAAGGACACATACATGATTTAAAATGGTTTTGTTTCCAGGGGGCAGATTTAGTCTAGATATTTATACTTTTTTTTAGAGTCTAGCTTATTGTTTTGAAATATGAGATGTGTACTAAAAACAAGCTTACATTGCTACTGTAGTCTGTAAACATGTGAGGAGTATTTTCCAGTGATTCTGTTAAAGTCTTGCTATTATTCCTTATTCATAGGTGACTGCACGATTCTGCGCTATTTTTGATGTTTTCATTTAACAGTTTTTATTGTACTTTACAAAGTTGCTTCCTTTTTCAAAACCTGTATTTACATTACTAACAGTGAGAAGGTATGAGAAACAAATGCTTGGCTTTTATGTAAACTATCATGATATTTTTTGCTTAAACATTGGAGACATGTTTAGCATTCATGAAAAGTATCAGTCTGACATTGCATGTAACTCTTGGCTTTGGGACTTGGACTTGGATTCTTTGAGGTTCTTCACCTGAAGCTTCTCTCAGAATGTGGTCTAAGTCTTCCCCGGTTTCAGGCCGATTAAAAGTTGTGGAGTGAAAAAAGAATTGCCACATGTTAAATTATTGTGCTAGAACCTTTCGTTGTTGAGCTGTTTAAGACCAAGCCATGTTATGTTTTTTTTCCAAACACCTTAGTGCTGCAATGTATAAATACACAGAATAAAGCAACGTATCACTTTGAACCATGAGTCCAAACTGAGACATGTTAGATACTTTGAATAACCACAAATTATGAGTAGATTCAGCTATGCAGTGCATAAGAAGCACTATGCTATGGGTAAAATAATGTAAGTATATGAACAGGTGGCAGCACTAGCTTTCAACAGTATCAACACTCACTAGTTTGAGATTGGAACTCTGTGGGGGGAGCAGAAAACACTGTGGTGGCCCAGAAAAGTAGTCTGATGCAAAAACCAGAAGAGAACTGCCACTTGCTGAAGATCGCTAGATGAACCCCCCAAAAAGATTACATATCAGCTTATGTGGTTAGAATTATGGGAGGATGGAGAGTCAAGGGCCAACATCAACTAGTTGGACACCAACTGAAGAAAGAGGTAAAATGCCCAGATTTGGCATAGGCTGTCACTGTGCGCTTGCATATGTAGGGTGGAGTTGAAGACAGTAATCAGGGATTCCAGCAGGGACAGCAAAATGAAGGGGTGAGGGGAGACAAAAAAAAAATAGTTACGTAGGCTGGGGCTGTAGGTGGAGTGATTGGACACTTGACCAGAAACAGAGATAAAAGAGAGGAAAAGAGGGAGAATAGACTAAATGGGATTAGTAAGAGAGATAAAGGAGGGGGGAGTCAAAAGTGCTGCAGTTGTCTGGAAGCCTTGATGACATCAGCAGAACTAAAAGAAACATGCAAACGGCATGATGGGAGTCGACCCACTTGTCTTTGGTGGAGGGTTAAGGCTGAAGATGCTAAAAAGCAACTCCAGTCTAGGATGAATACGATGAAAGTAAGGTCCCAGCAATCCCAAGTGTGAAGAACGACTGTCTGCACCTGCAAGTGCAAGTGCTATAATGATATATACAGCCAAGGAGTTCTTATGCATAGGAAAGTGGAAGTGCAAGGTTAAAATTTGACCTCCATGTGAGGTAACCCAATTAGACGCTTCGACCTCATTCTGCACAACTTTGTTTCATAGAACTTAACAAAATTGAGACGAAGTTTAAGATACTGGGTTAAATCCATTTCAGAAACAATAATAGCTTATGAACTACTGAGTGCAACAGAAAAAAAACATTTGGCATAATGTTACTGTTTGTTCTGACTGCATTCAGTTCAATTTACACCTGGACCACTGCAGACATGTTTTACTATTTCCCATAGATTTGTACCACACTAACCTTTTCTGTGGCATGAAATTTGCAACACATAATAGATGTAAATACCTTCAACATAACAGCATACGAACATAACATTACATAACATATGAGATTAAATAAACAAAGCAGTTGTTCTGTAACTAAAGACTTGTAAAGGTATTAATTACATGTAATTACAACTCAGATTACATTAAAAATCAGATTTCTACTTGCTTCAGTCACAGGATAGAGCTAAATTAGAAGAATAGTTAGAAACCAAAGGCCTCTTAAGAGAAAGTCAATATTAATTTAGAAAAGGAAGGTCTTGTTTAAGTAACTAAAAATACAGTAAGTGAAACTAAGTCATACAGCATAATACAGTAAGAAATCAAAAATAAAATCACCCATTAAATGCTGATGTTCAAATTAAATGCTATAAAAATCAATGTCAGTGTATGCATATTGATTGAGAACCCATTAAGAAGAAGCAGTGTGTCATAAAGGGCAAAACATTTACTTGGGTATACTGTATGTAAGCAGTGGTATGCTGGAAGGATCCTTTTTTGGCCTGTTTTTCAGCCTCATCTATAATAAAAATACAAAATACAAAAATAAATACAAAAAATAGGCAGTGTGGCAAGATAATTGTAAGGACACTTTGAAAAAATCATGCAATGAACAGACATACAGTAGTAAATTAAAATTAACATTGTAAAGCTCAAAGTGATGCTCAATTGTACAAGGAACACACATTATGAATATTGCATGGGTGATTCTGAGCAGAAGAAATATATATGAGAAAGGGATATGGATGTTTATGTACATTTTCCTTAGTTCCTTAGAAAAAAAAATGTGTTCAATCACATAGTAAATAACTATTTAAATCCACGGAAACTATGCTGAAGCTTTACAATGCACTAGTTAGACTTTTTAGATTTTTAATTTTTGTCACTATACCACAAAAATTGATATTATAAAATCAGACAAAAATATTATAAAATCAAACAAAACAGATATTATAGCCATAGAAAGAGTTTAAAGACGATAATTAAGAATAGTATAGTTTTTGGTGTCAAGAAATTGTCACATATGAAGAGGTTAAGGGAAATCTCATCAGTTTAAAAAAAACAAAGTGAGAAGAGATTTGATTCAAATATATACTGTAAGATTTATAATAATTAAGATTCAAATTAGTGAAACAAGGACACAAGGTCACAGCTGGAAACTAAAAGGGAATTAATTTAGGACAGAGTTATTCAACGAGTTGTGACTATATAGAATAAGCTTTCTAGCCAGATGGTGTGGACCCAAATTCTGCCTGGATTATATTTTAGTTTCACTTATCCAATAAACTACCAAATGAGCAAGTGGGACCAAATGGCTGCCTGCGATTTGCAGACCTTTCTTATGTTCTAAAAATATAGAGGCATTACATTAAAAAATAACTATATTGATGAAAAGGCTGGTATCAAAAGTTATATGGTTTAATCTGCTTACTTTAAAGTCTTTGTTATGTAAAATACCTGCAGTACAACTGTGATAAATTACATATGCTGTATATATTACTTATACTGTATAATATAATTTTAATGCATTTCTAGATTCTGGCTACAGGATTAATTAACACTAACATATAATGAACACATAAGTGAAACTGTTTTTTTATCTTGTTTTCATGCCATGCCATCCATTAGAATGACAGGGGTAAGCCAGGAGGTGTTCCAGACCCATTAGCAAGGGCAGCACAGTCCAGGGGTAGTGGCCAACGTGCTCCAGAAAGGACTCAATTTCTTTAAACCAACTGTACTTAGGGAAACCAGGGAGCTGAGCTAGTCATTCTGCACCTAGAGCCAGGTAGGACAGGTGAGGTCTACCAGGTGTCACGACCACCAACCTGCCCAGACCAGCCCCCAAGAGAGCTAATCAGTGCCAGCAGTGGGGTGATAATTACAAGCGCTGCCGCGTGTTAACTCGTTAACAGGCGCCCCATAGGTGCTGCAGGCTGCAGTATTTAAGCCATTCCAACCCGCTTCACTCGGTATTGAGTGTACTCCCTGAGAGCTCTACCTGGCGATTACTATACCTCGTATGACTTTGGATTTTGGAATTCCCTTTTTTCTTTTGACTTCAGACTCGGATTGTTTGCCACCAGTGTACTTCCCGGATTTTGACCTACCTTACTCCTTTCGACCACGACCTCGCCTCTTGTTTAGGATTGTTTGTTTCTGTTGGACTTCCTGGATACTGAATCACCTTTTCCTTTGGACCACGAACTCACCTTTCGCATTGAATTGTACACCTGCCGTGTCTTCTGCCTACTCCTGCGTCTGCACAGGATCCACATCTCTTCATTAGGGATTCCTAACACCAGCTGGCCCACCAGGTACCAGGCTGATCAGAGCATGTGCTCTTCACAGGGGATCTCCTCTAGAGACAAGGAACACCATAGACTTGGCCAAATGATGTGCCCAGTAAAGTCTAGGTCCAATGCAGAGTCTTCGGGCAGGACAGGAGAGGCAGAAAAGCTGGCAGGGTGAACCTGTGAACCTGAATCTAAAGGGCTGGAGACAGGGCTGGAGTGCAGGAAGTGGAGGACTACCAGAACTGGCAGCTGTGCAGAGCTGCGAGGTGCAGGGAGGAACTAAATGCCCTCAGCCAGACACAGCAGTCCAAGAGAAATGTGACCCCGGTGCAGCAGCAATCCTCATTGCAGGAGCGCACACCATAGGGGGCGGGCAAGAAACAACTCACACCCACTGCAGGACAATTCCACTGAGATGGGGGTTGCAGGAGGAACAGAAGTGTGCATGCTGAAAGCAGGTAGCCACTTCCCTAAACCCACAGCCCCACTTGGCACTGCTAACTGCCAAACAGCCAGCTGCCCAAGGTGAGAGCACGGCAAAGGACAGGTTTCCAAGGAGGAATCCCAGCAGCAAGGATACGGGCAGGCAACATGGAAAGTCCAGACAAGAGAGGAACATGAGAAAACAGAATACAGGAGGCATATGTGGGTAGACTGGGAATGGGAGAAAATGATGGAGAGCTCTGCTCCACTGGCAGGTGGTCTGTAAGTGCAGTGCAGGGCAAGAACTGAAAAGGGATTGCTGACGGCAAGCCGAAGAGGACTTAAATAACCCACAGTACCCAATGCAGACTGATTTCTCATTGCATTCAGGTGCAGCCGGTACGTTGTCTCCTCAGGAACAGGTGCATGGAAGGCAGGAGGGAGGAGGCATTGCCTGTAGCTACTGCAGCTGCACATGCCCCACAACTTCACTGCGGGGTGGTCATGACAATTGTATTATGTAAACAAGAATGGTAAGGTGTTCTGTACATCTTAACCAAACTGTCACGGACGTCCAAAGGGACTACCCGAGGGCAGCAGGAGAGCGGAAAAAGACCCATATGCGTAGCGGTGAGACGGGAAAAAAGGCCCAGGCTCGTAGTGCAAAGAGTTCAGTAATGCCGTATAGAAACCTATGCCCTCAGGTAGCGGACGTGGGCCGACCTGGTGCTAGGCGGGACTCAGGACATCCGGACGTCAATGCTGAGCCCCTGGCAGAGTGCAAGACCTGGAAATATATAGCCCAAGGGAAAGAGAGGGACCGGAAGGACAGCAGGCAGGAAACTAGGGACAGCACAGAGAAGGAGCGCCCTCTGGCTACAGAGGGCGTGACACAAACTTAGTACTCAAATATATTTTCACAGAAATTCTTATTCTTTTTATTAATAAATTCATATATGTTTATTTTTTGTAGTTTTAGTCACATTTGGTTAATAACAATTTATACAGACAGCACATTCACACAGATATATTTTGGATGCAAAATGTAAAATAAGTGCTATATTAACAGGGTAAAGAAGACAAAAATTAAGTACAATTAGGAACTAGATATATAAAGGTTGTTGTGAAACTCTTGTGATAGTATGTTGAGTTCTGGAAAACAGATGTTAAGTTTGGTTTTATTTTACATTACCAAATAATAAACATTTTGAAGTACATTCAAAACATTGCACACTCTGTGTTCCTGAGTTTGGAGTTCACATGCAAGAAATGTAATCAGAATTTTCGGTCAGATTTTAGGATTTCCAACATTTTGGCCTGATGGTTTTCTTTTCTGATTAAACCAGACAGCTATGATACCAGTGACATGGGTTTTTCCCCAACATTTTTTTCAGCACACATCAAACTAAGGGTTTCGATAGGACATGCATATTAATTTCTTAATTTTAGATATTATTATATTTAAATATCAAAATTGTATTAATCAAATGTAAGTAGTGCTATTATGGACATTAAAAAGGTATGGCATGTAAAAAGTAATGGCATGTGATTAAAAATAAGTGCATGAGCTAACTGTTTGCACACCACTTCTGAAAGGTGGTCAACCTCTGAACTACAGTATATGATACTAATTTATAAACTGTTCAAGTTTACAATTCAAGTAAACAATAAACAATAAGAGTTGAGGATTCTGAGCAATGCTACCACATATGGGGGTCTTTCACATATGGTTGTGGAATGGAATAGTATCCAGAAGTGCCCCAATGTGAAATCATTTATTTAAATATTTATTTTCATTTCCTGTTATTTTGGACCTAAAATGGAAGACCAAATAAGAACCATGATATAAGCAGTAACAGTGTAACAGGACACCAGTAAAATGCAGCAGGCCTCATGCCACAGTTTAAGCACAATTTGATGTCCAGCAAGTACCTGACTGGTTACCACAGAATTTACTGAGTCAATTCAATGCTCAAAAAGAGGCCACCCAGCGATTGACACAATAACTTTCTACCCTCGTTGTCTCAGAAAATGTTCCAGCATTTGATCTGACAATCCATCGTAAATCCTTTCACTCATATCACTGTAATGTTGGAGACTTTTATAGTACAGAATTGACTAGTTGTACTAGTAGCATGGGAGCAGTGGACTAAATCCTGTGATTTAGTGTTACAGATTCCACAAACAATAGTATAACTCTTGAATGCCATGTACTTAAAAATAGTACAAGCCTGATGGAAGGTTCTTTTGATTCCAGATGATCAGTCTGTCCTAATATTCTGAGACACAGGAGTTCATCCTGCTACCAGTAAGCTTAGAGAAGGGTTGAATCACAGCTGTATTCTATCTAACACTGGAGCCAAAAAATAAGTTTTGAAGGTATTATTTGTACAGTATATAGGTATTGCAGATATGTGGAATTCACAACTCAGACCAGCTAAACTGTGCTGGACATTAAGGGGACTATAATAGACAAGTGTAAATTTGACAAAGGTTATAAGTTTAGATTGCGGAATTGGTAGCAATAACTCAAGCAGGAAAAATATACGAGGAAATAACTCATATATATGGACAAATCCAGTTGTACAGATGGGATACAAAGAGACTGGATGAATACCAAAAAGCAATAGATAACCAGGAATTTCACACATTATTAACTATGTTCCAAAATACAAAAATACAAAATACCTACAAATAAGGCAAAAATCTGTCTATAAAAGATCTAAATTACATATTTGTGACACTATCCTTAAAATCAAAATTAAAATAAAAAAGTAGAAAACAGTCTAAACATAAGCAAAAGAAGAATGGTTTGATACAAACTTGAGAGATACAAACATAAAAGCACAGCAAGACTGCAATAAAACAGTCAATAAATCAAAACAGTTTGGGTAAAAAATTGAGTAATTTGAACAAACCAAAACCAGAGGAAAGCCTATTTTGAACATGTGTATGAATAGATGCTCAAAGTCTTATACCTTGTACTGAGAGATGGATGTTTCCCTAAAACCTCGAATCAAGAACTGATCATGCCTATCTATAAGATTTGAAATAGGCTTGAACCTGGAACAGCCTGAAGAGCCAGACACCACACTACACGACACACAAATCAAGTTCCTGTTCTATGCTGATGACCTGGTTCTTCTGTTTCCCACAGAACAGAAACCGCAGCAGAGCCAGTACTGCTGGAGTAGTACTGTCAGACTTGGGTCCCGACAGTCAATTGACAAGACCAGAGTAATGGTTTTCCAGAAGGAACCTAGATCTCAGAGAAACGGGTACTACTTCATATTGAACAACAACACATTGGAACCCACAACCAGCTACACATACAATACTTCAGACTGACAATCAGTTTATCTGGGAGTTTTGACCTGGCAGTGAAGGCACTGAAAAGAAAGGCATGCAGGGCTTTCTATGTCATTAGAAGGAGACTCTGCAACATCAACCCCTCCAATAAAAATCTGTCTGTGAATATGTGAAAATGTAATCCAACCCATTGCCCTAAATGGCTGTGATGTGTGGGGTCCACTTACAGATCAGGATTACACTAAATATATTATTGAAAAAGAGACAGATGCACCTTATGATGCACTGTTAGAAATATTCTGGGATTAGACAAACATTCTTCCCTAAAATAACCATTTTAATCTCAGAATTCCCAAATCTGCCAGAATTAGAATAGTCCCAATCCAATTTTAGTGGGATAGGGGGGAGGGAACTACAGAGAGCTGGCAACCCAGTATGTGATCTGTCACAGCCTGAAGAACGGAGAGAGAGCCTGTCACTCAATAATGTAGTATGTGTTGTGTGTTGTATTTGTATTGAAAATATCTGTAGATGTTGTGTTGATTGTATATGGTTTGGCAACACTGTAATTCATAGGTCATTCCAATAAAACTGTTTGAATCTGAATTTCAAAGATGGAATGTGAAAGCATGTAACAGTTAAGAAAACAGCACAAGCATGTATTTGACAAGTCTGTTAGGTTTTTAATTTTTAATTTTGAGATATTTAGAAGAAAGTTGGTGTTGATTTGGAATAGGAAGGGATGTAGCAAAGTACTGTCATAGATGCATTACCTGTAATAACTGGAGGTATAAATATAAGAATGGGACACCCAGGTGTTGGAGGAGAAAATGAAAAGACTGCATAAAAGTTATTTGGCAAAGACAATGATGGGACCAGGTAGAATGTGGTTAGGAGTTCTGCCTGCAGTTTTCATGTACCTACAGTAGAAGTTTTTAACCTATGGATTGCGGTCCAATAATGGGTCACCATGCCATTTAGGGTTGCCATGTCCCTCTTTAGTAAATTGAATTTAATTTGAAGTCTGTATTTATGTGCCACGGACAGAAAAATATTGCGTTTTTAAGAGTTAACTGCATTATTTTGCAATATTTTGAAAAACCTGAAAAAATGAAAAAATGTTTTGCAACTGTTTGAGAATGAGAATACCATAATCATGAAAGTATTTTCAGAAGAATAAAACAATAACGCCACACCCCCTTTTGTGAAAAGTAATTAGTATAAAGGAAAACATTTAATACATCTATGGTTAGATTTCATGTTTAACTCCCAGAAAAAGTACTCCTCAAAAACACATGTAACATTATGACATATTCCTAGGACTTCTAGTAGAAGGATATAAAGTGAAGGGAGAAGAGGCTGATGGTTTGCACAGACAGAAAAAGAAAAAAGAAGCTACTGTATTCCATATTGTTCATAAAGTTGCAAAATACCAATACAATACAATCCACCATTTGTATTACAGGTAAATTAAAGTTGCCCACTTATTCATTTCAAAAATGTAAATTCATTCATTGTGAAACAGTTAAATTAGACAAGTCAAGTAGTTACAGAGATGCCTTGCTTTTCACATTGCATTTGAGAGAGGTGTGTGTCCTTAAATTCATTAAAATGTAGTAGCTAAAAAAGCTATGCTAATTAATGAGGGTCTGAAACTTTTATTATCCTATTGTATAAATTACTTGTGTGAAACAGGATTTTCAACCATCACAAAAATTAAGTTATGAAGTTGACTGCAACCAGCGTATGACTTAAGATGCAGCCTTATAAATACATGACCACAGATTGAACAACTTTCGATCTTGTGCAAAGTGAAGAGTCTCATTAATATAATGAACTATTTTAGATTTGTACTGGTTTTCTAATTATTATACTTCCGTAAAACTATTGTGTACTAGCAATTAATAAACTAATAAATATATTTTAACAAACTGGCACCTGTCACGCCCTCTGCAGCCAGAGGGAGCACCTACTCTGTCTTGTCCCTAGTTTCCTGCCTGCTGTCCTTCCTGTCTCTCTCTCTATGGGGCTATATATTTCCAGGTCACTTATTCTCCTGCACTCAGCAATGACGTTCAGATGTCCTGAGACCCGCCCAGCATCCAGGTCACCCCACGTCCACTGCCTGAGGGCATTGGTTTCTATACTACTCCTGAACTGCTGAGCCCGGGCCTTTTCTCCGTTCCGCCGCTACGCATATGGGTCTTTTTCCGCTCTCCTGTCTCTCCACGGTTTGTCCCTTCAGACATCCGTGACATCACCCCCATGTACATGCCCAAGACATTGCAAATGTATTACTTGCATTCCCAGCTCTGTTCATTTTCCACTGGTCATATTTCATCGAGATCAAACCCATCCCCTCAGCATGGCTGAGGTGCATAATTCTGCTGTACTATAAACCAGGTCTTGAAAGTAAAATTACAATGGAAACCCCTAAGGTCTAGGAGAATGGTGAGTATTACACCTGGCTCTGAGAAAATTTAGACACAAGATATCCACCCACTTGTAAGAAGAATATTAATTCATAATCAACAAGCTCAATACTGTAATTGTAGGCCAGGGGCTCTTTTTTCTTGCAAGGACCCAGATTAAGTTTGCAAGTCAGCTTTCCAACCCAATGTTCAGTTTTGAATTCATTTCCCTTTTATTTACTGTAGTCTCCAGATTAGGTATATTGTTACTTAAATTTAACTAATCCTTAGGAAATTAGGTACTTGTAGAAAATAATAATATTAAACTGCATGGATCGGGGAAGGTTTTGGCATTTCAGGGGGGCTGTAATGGTCAAGATCCCCTAAAGTAGCAACCAGTATGTGGCAGATCAAGAATATTTGTCTTGATCCATTGGGAGGAGTACAGTGTAGTGGCGAGGCTTATTAGTAAGAAAGAATTAAGTGTTCTGAGCCTTCCCAAATGAGGCCCCATTTCTCTGTTCATCTCTGTGGTGCAGCCACAGAGAAACTATTCATGCAGGCTGATTTAAAGATGTTTTCTTTTGATAAGGGACAGCTCCCAAATGGGGATGCACTTAGATAAGCCTGGCTATCATGATCAATGGTCATCCATTGGTGCCTATCTGTTTAGGGAGTGCCAGATGGACATCTGGACTGCATTCCTAAGTGTCAGGAGTAAGTGACTCATATCTCACCTTGATCAACCAATCAGGGACTGGTAGGGCCGAGTAACCCACGTGGGACTCTGATGCCCATGGAACTTTCAGCCAATCAACGAGCTGAAGTTCCTCCAGGTAAAAACAGGCAACACAGAGAGCCTGAGAGATGCAGTAAGATTCAGTGGAGGATTCTGTGGACAATTCTAAAGGGAATTCAAAGGAGAATTCCAGGGCAGGACGGCCCAGGAGCAGAAGGCTCCCAAGGGCAGGACATTCTCGCAGCGCGCCTCCTGACCATCCTGAGACTCAGCCCGGACAACCACGGAACGGCCAGTGTGTCCGAGTGCCAGAACTTTCCTTTGTTCTAAGAGTCTAGAGCGGAGGTTGCCAGAGAGTAACCAGAGGATCCACCTGAGGTTAGCACCAGCAGCAAGCCTCGTGAACAGGTCGGAACTGTGGACAGCTGAATCACTATTCAGAACTAGCGCTTCATCAGGAACGAACTTGTCCTCTTCCTGACATCCTGGGACCCACAGTCATCTTTTCTCCTGTACACAACCTTTGCTAGTTAAAGTCAACACTAACTAGCCGGTCAGTGAGCATCAGCAGCGCACCGTCGCAAACCGCACAGCACAGCCTGGCACGGAGCCAGAGAGCGCGGATTGGACAGCAACAGCCTGCAACTGTTTCTTTGAGCCCGCAGGAGATCTGAATCCCCAGAGATTGGATGAGTATTCAACTTCAATGCATTACAGCTCGAGAATTCAATTGTTATCCCAACCAGTTGATATCAATTTAATTCCTAAGAGTTATGTACTTGTTTTGAGTATCTAATGTAGAAGTTATAACCAAGTTCATTTATGAAACGGTCTAAATGAATGATATACTGAACGTATGTCCTCTTGATGTGTAACACTTCGTAACTGACTGAATATATACCTTTTGTATTCTGATAACCCTCTCAATAAGATCTGTTAGTTTATATGCATATTCTATGTATAAATAAATGTATCCTCGTGTATTAGTACGTGTGTGTGTGCGTTGTTTGAGTTATGTCGCATGGTTGGATTCTAAAGCCATCAAAAGAATCAACTTTGTGATTTACTGCTACAATTAATAATTAGATAGATAGATAGATAGATAGATAGATAGATAGATAGATAGATACTTTATTGATCCCGTGAGGGAAATTGCAGTGCAACAGCAGCTTAACACACACAACACAGCCACAGTGTAACGAATTATATACTAATAGTACAATACATACAATACAATACAAGAGTTACTCACAGTCCGGACACACAAGAGGAAACTAGAACAGAACAGTACACAGAAAATCGTATCACACGTATGAATATAAATATAGATGTAACCATAGATATAAATATAAATATAAATGTATTGCACAGGTCCCTGGCATATATTGCACAAAAGTGGTTGTAAACGGGAAAAAGAAAAAGAAAAAGAAAAAGAAAGAGAACAGATGTAGCAGTATATGTGTATATGCGTTTAGTCCAGAAACAGGTCACTGTCGCTGTTGCCTCTGCCAAGACGCAAGGTGGATGCGTTGTACAGTCTTATGGCAGACGGCAAGAATGACCTCCTGTAGCGCTCCCTGTCGCACCGTGGGTGAATCAGTCTATTGCTGAACGTGCTCTTCATTCCTGCAAGCCTGTCATAGAGGGGATGGGAGAAGTTGTCCATGATGGCCTCCAGTTTGGACATCATTCTCCTCTCAGCCACTACCTCCAAGGGGTCCAGGTCAGACCCAATGACAGAGCTCGCTCTCCTGATGAGCTTGTTCAGCCTTTTGGAATCTACTGCTCTAATCCCAGAGCCCCAGCACACCACTGCGTAGAAAATGGCACTCGCTACCACCGACTGATAAAACATGTGTAGCATCTTACTACACACATTGAAGGACCTGAGCCTCCTCAAGAAGTAAAGTCGGCTCTGTCCGTTCTTATAGATGGCCTCGATGTTCTTAGACCATTCCAGTCTATCGTCGATGTGCACTCCCAGGTACTTGTACGAGTCCACCATCTCCACGCCACTCCCATGGATGTAGACAGGAGTAGAATTGTCCCAGTAAATGCCCAAACCCTACACAACTGGTGCCTTCAGAGAGCACACTACATATGTTAATGCATATTATAACTGATTCTTTTTTTAATAATGAGCGTTTACATGCTCAAACTAAACTACCCTATTGTTTAATCGTGAGGATCTCCATCTTTAGCATCTGCATTTTTCACAAAGTTCTCAGTGACTGAATTGTGGTACTTAAACTGGTGGTGCGGAGTACTCAACAGTCTATTCTCAATTAATTTTAGGGCTAAAACTGAGAAGCATTTGCTGATCTAAGAAATAAGCATAAAGTGCAATGTTTTTTTCACTTCAAGCTAGAAAAAAGATAATTCAACTGCAGCTGTAAAGTAAGTGACTGTAATCATTATTGTTGCCTAAATTAAGAGACATGTTTACCTGCATGTGCATCATTTTGTGCATTTCAAACATAGCTTGACATTGTGGCTAATCAGAGTTATACACTGCTAACTGACTGCTGTTATAAAAAAATGCTTCCAAATATTTTATAGCATCTATGGAGAATTGTTTCTGGAATTCTGTAAATCCTTTAGTCTCTGTGGCAATGCTGGCGTTGTGTCATTTGTCCTTTCAGACTCCCTCTGGAATCCTAGCTCTTATTTTGTTAGTCCCCTCTGAGCAAAGTATGCATGGCCTTATGTTTAGGTTTCTCCTTAGCTGGTGTTCCTTTAATTACGTCAACACAATCATGCACTGGATTATTCAATCTCATTCAGTCTGTGTCACCCAATCACAATCCTCACATCAATCATTGCACATCAATGTAATCAGGCACTGCAGTGTTCTACCTGTCTCACTCGGCATTGCCCAATCACTCTCAGCTCAGTAATCACTGTTCACTGCATCCTTTGCATTACCTCAATCAGCTCTGCTACTTCCTCTCTTCATCTGTTGTCTTCCCCAAGTGCATACTCTTCACAAACAGTCATTCACTCATATCAATCCTAATTAAACCAACTGATGGTGTTTGGGAAGGACATTGCACAACCATCCATGCTAGAGCTCCTGGCACAGATGCAGGCAGTTAGTTCTTCTTTCTGTCACACATTTCTTGCACTCTCTCAGCACACCTGTCTGCTAGCAGTAGGGACCAGAGTACTCAAAACTCCAGCTGTGCCATCTAGACTCCTAACCTTTATTCTGTAGTAAGATGGTATGCCACTACCTTGCTGGTGATGCCTTACTTCTCCAGGTGCCAATGCCATTCTGCTTAATCCCCAACTCAGCAGCATCCTTCAAGCCCATTGAGCCTGGAAAATGAACTGCTACATCTTAGAATCATGGAAACCTTTTTTTCCTCACCTTCAGATCTGTTGGACTTCCTCTGATACAGTGTCCATATTAGGATACCCTCCTCTGTCCTACAAAACTCTGCGCACCCTTCTCCCTGCTCCAAAATGCCCTCCTCCCTCCTGTAAAACTCTATGTGCCCTGTGCCCTACACTCTGGACCGTTACTGGTGACACAATCACAAAAGTCTCTGCCCAATCTGTGTTTTCACTGGACCAATTTCTTCTCTACCATTATTTCTGTTGCACAAGTGCAAAAGAAGACGATGAGTGACATTTTTTAAATGTACTTAAAACTGTGTAACAAATCCTAAATTGCATCAAATCCAATGGATCATATCCAATGCAGTGACATTCAAAGTCTTGTTTAAAGGGGGAATTTTATTTTAAGTAAAATGTTGACATTATGTTTTCATGACATTTAATACTACTGAATTCTAAGTCTCAGACTTTTTACATAATGCACCTTTTAACTATTTATGGATTTTAAAGTGAATATCTTTAGAAAACTCTATCTTTCTATGAATAAGTAACATATTTTGAACTTGTTAAAATCAAGAAAGGTTTAGCAAAGACATGCTGACATTATGTAGAGTATTAGTATCCCTTGTGAAAATGAATTCTTTACTTAATCTCCCACTTTTCTGTAAATTTGACATTTCCGACCACTATTTGAGCAGGCCCAGTTAAACAGACTAAAAGTACTGCTGCATGTAGTATTGTTTTACATATAAAACACTGCCTCATCAATAACAGCATGTTTTATAGTTGGAAACACAATTAATAGTGAATTTCTTTGCTTAAAATCAAATTGTGTACAGTCCTTTTTACCTGAGTAAAAATCATAACATCATCATTGTAAAATAAACTGTCAGGGAGTATTGTTAAAAAAAACACAGTACTGTTTATTGGAGGTTAGAGATTCAGTCATTGGAAATATGAAAAGTAATTGTTAATGTTGATGTTCATATGGATTATGTTTGACATTTTTTTTCCTGTATGTAAATAATAATCATTTATCAATTGTTTTGCAGTTGTGGTTTGTGTAGGAAGGATGTCTGTAGCACGGGGAATCACTCCCACAAGAGCACAGAAAGATGGCCCTGGTATGCGTTTGTATATGTTTGTCTGTGTGTACCTTGTGATGGCAGTATGTATCTCGCCTTGTACCCTTTGCTTGCTTGGATGGCACTGTTTGCCCTGTGGCATTGGTGCAAGGTGTACAGGCCCAAGGCCATCACAGGACACACACAGTGCCAGTTTTAACAATGGATGGAACACAAGACCATTGTCATGCCCCTAATTCTCCCTTACAAATGCCGTTACATTCCCAAACCCACTGTTTCACAATCTCATTCCTAATTGAACCCATCACATTCCCATATGCACCAGATTCCACAAATTCTCACTCCCGGACCAATTATCCAACCACGTCCCCATCCTTTCAGTATTTAAAGTTCCCTCACACACCAAACCCATGGTCACTATTGAGAAGCCTCCTGAAGAATTTTCTTGTGTGCGTTTCTAAACTTTTTTGACTGATCTCCTGGTTTCTAATCATTGCTCCTGCCGTTTTGGCCACACTCTTTGGATTTCGTTTTTTGGATTTCCCTGGTTACCTGACTCATTGCTTCTCCAAATGACCAAGCCCCTGGATTAAGTGTTTTGGATTGTCCCTGTGCTACTCCACATTCTGCAGGATTCACGGTTACGCATAAGGATCCTCCTATTCTACCTATCAGTTCCCTGAAAACCATCACAGGGCATACACAGACACAAATACGTACACTCACACGTTTTGGCCATGGAGCCTTCTTCGGGTATAAGAAACATAGGGCAGTCTATTAAACCTGAAAAATGCTCCACAGCCAAAACATGGTGCTTTCTTTCTTCTCTTTTCAGCATAGAATAAACCTATTTTCTTGTTGCTTTGAAACCTATGCATGCTGATGCAGCTACCCACCTAAACCACTCACACTAGGGCTGATTATACTACAACCATGTCTTTGGACTTTGGGAGGAAAGCAGAGCACCCTGGCAAAACCCACACAAACACAGGAAGAACAACTAGCTCATGCAGATCTCCCAATCCAGAACTGAACCCAGGGCCCCAACACTGCAAGGCAGCTTTGCTAACCACAGCACCACCATGCTGCCCCAGTGTTTGTTATTAGCATTATACAAATTTGTGAGTGGGGAGTGTGTATTCTGCCGTTTTAAGTGTTTCAGGTTGATTTTTGTTGAAGCACCTCTTTAACTTTGTGCATTGTTTCTTTTTTCAATTTTGTATATTTGTACTTGGAAAAACATGTACTGTTATTGTTTTCAAGGACACCGTTATGAAATGTAAATATTTTTTGAACATGTTATTCTTTCTAATGTAGTATTTTGGAGTTTACCTACTTTATTTTTTGTTTTGTGTGTTTGTTATAAATATCTTATTCGTACTTGCCACTATGTTGTATTTTGCGCATATTTATTTGAACACCAAAAGTGGTCTGTCAACAGAAAATACGTAGAAATACTGAAGTGTAATTTGACAAGCTTTTATTTAAACTTGTATTGGAGCTGGAAAATGGATTTGTTTTAATTTTCAAGATACAAAAGCATAAATATTGCTATAGATGTCACGTTGGCTGTGCAAAGTTTTGTGGTTTACATATCTCCATCTCTTTCATGGTTGTATCACAGTAATTAATGACAGATATGCTGCCTCAGCTTCTTAGACAGAGGTCAACTGCATCTTGTGTAAGAATAGATGAATGCATTATTTGCAACAATGTGCAGTGCTCCCTATTCCCAAGCTAAAGAAGCAGTGTGTTGAAGAAGATCCTGTTCCACTATGCATAGCAAGTGCCAATTTTTGAAAGTATCACCAAGATGAGGCGTCTCTAAAATGTTCTAAAGATGTGTAGCGGCAAGGTTAGTAAAGTACAAGAATGAAGTTTGCTGCTCCCTTGCCAGTCCCTCTCTCCTTCATCTCAGTGGTGCTTGATACAGAGAGGCCATTCCATTTGGTTCACAATGAAGGTGTTTTTCTAGCCGATAGAGTGTCCTGATTTCAGTGGACTTTATACAGAACTATCTCACTGTTATTGCTCAGGTCCACTCTGCACACCTCCTGGTTAATTCCACAACAGGCATAACTGCTCTCTACCCCCTTCTCTCACCAGGGGACTGGGAGACTGCTCCAGCACTGTGATAGCTATTTTGAAATCACCAGGCCCATGTTTGTGTGAGAAAAATATGGACAAATGTTCCTCTTGCATTTACTCTTCCTTCATGGCTTCCACTGCTCTGTACAGGGCTGTGTGGAATGGTTCCACCACAGGTTCAGTGACTGTCATACCAGGTTCAGTGACTGTCATACCAGGTTCACCTGTGTGCAGCTCTGTGACAGTTGTTCAAATAAATCCTTACTAATAATAGACTTCCCAGAACTAATTACCTCATCATCTAAACACCTTCCACTATTTGGAGGTTTGTAGTCCTTATCCTCCTGAGGTGCTGAGGTACACAAGAAGGATTCCCTTTCATTATACATAGAAGGGTGTGCTTTACCTGGTGGATTAGGCACCTGCTCTGAGCACTGTTTCTATGTTGGGTTGATCATAGGGGCATTAACCAGGAAGTTCCCCGCATATCTCCAAAAAAGAAAACAACATTTATTTCTTGTCCACCTCAGCTACAGTTTTGTCCAGTTTCGGGCCCCTTCTAATTACAGTATACCCATTCACCCCCTTTGCACTCTGTACAACTGGTTTAGGGGTTTTGAAATCCACCAAGGGGGGGCAGCCTATCAAGCTAGTTCTATCCAATAAGTAATATTATTGTCTAAATAATCTAGCGATTAAATCTAGCAATATACTGTAAATGGGGTGCAACACTTTCATTGCTCTGCAATTCAGTTCTACCCATATTCTGTGTGTTATTCTGGAATGGTCTTGCACTTGGCTGGTGGTGTTTAATGCACAAGGTTCCACCCCAAGTCTTAGGCCCTTTTCTTTGCTGTACGTTTGAGATTGCTGGATAACCCCTGTAGGCATCCTCTCACGAGGCACCAATAAATGTAGGGGTTTTGTGCATTTACTGGGACAATTATTAATTGTAGCAGTAAGTCACATAATGATTGTTTGATGGCTATTAGAAGACCAACCTTGTGGAATAACTCAGCACACACACACAGTGTACTAATACACGATAATACACTTATTAATACATAAAATGTGCATATAAACATAACAGATCTTATCAGTGAGGGTTAGCAGAATTCAAAAGGTATATATTCAATCACGAAGAGTTATAAACCAAGAGGGACATGACATACATTCAGTATATCATTCATTTATACCGTTTCGTAAATGAACTTGGATTACAACATCTACACTAGATACTCAAAAGCAAGTACATCACTCATAGGAATTAAATTGATATCAACTAGAGTTGAGGTAACAATTGAATTCTCGAGCTGCAATGCAGAATGTTGAATACTCATCCAATCTGTGGGGATTTAGATCTCCCGCGGACACAAAGGAGCAGTGGCAGGCTGTTGCTGCGTCCAATCGGCGTTCTCTGGCCCTGGTGCCAGCCTGTGCTGGTCCAACGTGAGAGAAGGAGAGAGATTTCTGCTGCGATGCGCTGCTGATCTTCTCTGAAGACTGGCTAGTTAGTGTTGGCTGAAACTAGCAGAGTTTGTGCACATGAGAAAAGTGACTGCGGGTCCAAGCAGGTCACACTTTTTAGACAGGAAGAAGACCGGTTCGTTCCTGATGTAGCGCTAGTCCTGAATACTGATATTCAGCCGTCCAAAGTTCCGACCGTAGTTCACTTGTTGATCAGGTGAGCATCAGGTGGGTTCATGAGGCTTGCTGCTGGGCTAACCTCGGGTGGATCCTTTGGTTATGCGCTGGCAACCTCCGTTCTCGACTCTTAGAACAAAGTAAAGTCCTGGCACTCGGACACACTGGGCGTTACTTGGTTGTCTGAGCTGAGTCTGAGAATGTCCAGGAGGAGCACCGGAAGAGCCCTGTGCTGCCTGTTTTACCTTGAGGAACTACGGTCGTTCATTGGTTGAAAGTTCCATGGGCATTCGAGACCCACGTGGGGTTACCCTGCCCTACCAGTTCCTGATTGGCTGAGGATGAGTAACAATGCACTCTGACCTTAGGGTTGTAAACAACTTGGGATGAGACTCTCCCTTGAAATCTCCCAGACAGTAAGGTGCTGGAGATGACCATTTATTAGGGTGGCTGATATGTCTTAGCCTTGGGAGTTGTTCCTTATCAGGACACTATCAGCTAGAAAAACACCTTAAATGTGAACCAAATGGAATGGATCCCTGTATCCAGCACCACTTGAGATGAAGGAGATAGGGACTGGCAAGGGAGCAGCAAACTTAATTCCTGTATTTTAATAAGCCTTGCCACTACACCCCAAAGACATCAAACAAATTTCAGCCCCAGTATCAATCGATGCTTCACTGTGTAAAATGTTTTCAATAGAAACCCTGAAATAAATGCCTACATACAGCTACTAATAAAGACAGACACTAAACTTTTTTTATGAATTATAAACACTTTCTTTAATAAATGTGTTAATAAAGTTTATTATTAATAAATGTTGTTTGACTGGAAAACTATTTTATTTAAATATTAATATTATTTTCAAGCAATGGATGCATACATTTATTACGTAGTAATCATATTATTTCCACTATATTTGGGAACTTTCAATATTGATTATGTGATCTGCTTGGTCTGCTACTAAATTGCTTAAACCATGTGAAGAGGTGGTTAAGTTATTCCCCTAATTCAGTAACTTGTAGAGGGTAGCAGCTGTAATGTTGTGTACTTTGCAATTGAGAAGAGGTTTAATACAGTGATGTGGTCTGATTTTATTGCAGTTCATTGCAGTTGATCTTAAGTTGGCACACTAGTTTAACACAAAGCTCCAAGCTAACGACAGATTGATCTCTAGTTAGTATGCTGATTTCAGTTTGTGTCAATTAACTCTACATGTCTACTAACACCTGGGTCAGAAGAAACTGAAAATCTCAATTTCTATGGCTATAAACCGACCACCTCTGAAAAAGCTGGTCTAATTAGCTCAAATTGCTGCCATTCTTTGTGTTTTTAACCTTTCAGAGCCATGGGATAAGGGACATCTTTTGTAAGATGACACAAAAAAGAAAAAAAACATAGGCTCTTTGTTTACATCAGTACACCAATCAGTTCTTATCAGTGGTCAATAATTCACACCTTGAGCTTAGCTAGCAACTTTAGCCAGTAAGAAAATATACATTTTCTGGATATGTGAGTAATATTATTCTAGGTCCAGTCTTCACAAAATGTAGAGTTATGTATTTTTTTGTATTTGTCCAATTTTTATCGAAGCAGGGAGACAAATATAATGAGTCTACAATAATTTTCAGTTAATTGTCAGGACTACTTGAAAAATTGATCTTTGAAGACAGGAAAAATCCAATTCAAGCCCTAAGCTTGGCCTGTACTGTCCATACTTCCAGAGATATTACAGAGTGTTTGAGAGGATATCATTCCAGACTGAAATTGCCTCTGCAGGTCTAGCTGTATCCACCATTACTTGAATTAAATTAATATCAACGTGTTAACATCACAATTGAATTCTCAAGAGCAGTATAAAGTGGTGAATATTGAATTGTACTCATCCACAACCATGGATTCATAACTCCTGTGCAGAAGGATGGGGGAACAGCAACCGGGTCCATCGCAGCACTGGTCAATCTGTTTTCTGCTGCATCAAAGGATCCTGCTGTAGCCTTCCAATGACAGTCAATTCTTTCAAGTGGGGAGTCTATGATAGCATTGAGATGAACTTGAACAAAGTTTGTGCTCAGAGTGTTGACTGTTTAGTACAAGTTCCACAAAAAGTGTAACAAAACAGAGTGGTCAACTGTGTCCAAGGCAGCACTAAGATCTAGAAGCACAAGCACTGCGTCAGTGGCTAACAGAATATCATTTATGACACTTATTAATGCAGTTTCAGTGCTGTGGCCTGGGCAGAAACCAGACTGGAATTTCTCAAGTATATTATTTGAGTCCAGATACTATCGAAGTTCAGCCAGATCTATTCTCTCAAGAATTTTAAATAGAAATGGGACATTTTAGACAGGCCTGTAGTTGTTAAGGATCAAAATGTGACTTCTTAAGGAGCGGTCTAACAACCACTGTATTAAAGTTAATGTGTCATGTTGTAATAGTCTTCTCTTTGGAAGCTATCAAGTGCAATCAAATCTCAAAAGTAATTAAAGAGTGTTCAGAAAAAGAGTTATTGATGGGATGGACTAGTACATGATGAATATCAGCTCTATGAGTGATAATTAAGTCTAGTGTATGATTGTATATGTGTGTTGGACCTGTTATATGCTGACTACAACCTACAGTCAAGGAGAGACAAGACATTTGTACGGAAGGTGTCTGTCTGTATGTCCATATGTATGTTAAAGTCACGTAATATTACAACTTTGTCTAAATTAATAACTAAATCAGAGAGCAGTTCACCAGATTCGTCAAAGAAACAATGCATATGGTCCTGGGGGTCTGTACACTAATAGAATGTATGTAGATGATTTGTGTGTCATTTTAAAAGCCATTGCTTCAAATGTGTGAAAGTCACTAATAGTTTTTAATTCAATTCTCATAGACTCTCTGAAGATGGCTGCTAGGCCACCTCCAAGCCCTGAGTGACGAGCTTTCTATAAAAAAGTATAGCCATTAGGTGAGGCTTTAACTAAAGGAATAGTGTCAGTGGGTCTAAGCCAGGTTTCTGCTAGCAGACACAGGTCAGAGTTGGTGTCAAGCACCATATCATTAACCAGAACTGATTTGTTGCCTAGTGAGTGAACATTTAACAGTGAGCATTATATGGTAGTTTTATGCTTTAACTGATTTAGGCTTACCAGGGGAATGGAGATTAAATTGTCAACACAAGAGCCCCTAAAGGAATGTCTGAAATCTAGTCTAGATCTAGTGATAGTTGCAGTACTCTGTCTATTCTATTCACACTCCTGTTTGGTTCTGAATAGTAATGTGATTGCTGGGATGTCATGTGGTAGAGAACCTGGGTCGGTTCAGGGGGTGAACTAGAGGTGGGAGTACAGACAGCATACGATTTAAGATCACATAGCTGAGGCCTGGGTGGTGCTCTTAGTAGACAAGCAAGCAATTTGTCTGCTATAATTTGGGATAGAATTAATGATCCCCTCTGGTTAAGGTGGAGACCATGGTGTTTATAAAATCCAGGCCATTCCCAAAAAATGTCCCAATTATTAATAAAGGTTATTCTATTGGATGCACACCAAATCTCTAACCAGCGAGTTTAGCCTACTATAAGATATGTCCCCTCTGTATAGGATTGGTAAGAGACCAGACACAATTAAATTCCAACATTTTCTTTGTGCTCTTTTGCACATAGAAATAAAGTTGCTCTTTAAAACCTCGAATTGTTGGTACTTTATATCATTAGTTCCAGCGTGATCAATCAAGGTGGAGACTTCATTGCTGGAAAATGTGTCTAGTTTCGCCTCAATATCAGAAACTCTGGCCCCAGGGAGGCATTTTAAAGAGACTGCAGCTTTCTGATGGTTAGGAATTCTAACATTCCTGATTATCCTGTTGCCAATTATGAACACCTTATCCGCATCGACAGATGCCCTGCCTAAAGAAGAGAACCTGTTGCTGAGTTAGATTGGTGACGTGTGCAGGGGGTCTAGTTCATGTAACATACGTGTAACAGAAGAATAATGGCTGTCAATGATCCAAATATTTAGACCACATTTTTCACAAAATATACTTTTACACCAGTGTGATAATATGGAAATGTTAAAACACAAATGACTTGCCATCTATGTGCCAGACAACATTTGGGTCCATCGAATACTGACCGAATTCTGAGACCGTATCGGGATTTTGCAGCCGCCTACTTGGATGACGTTGTAATCCACAGCATGACCTGGGAACAACATCTACTACACCTGGAAGCAGTAACTGGAGCATTGCGAGCAGCAGGATTAACGGCCAACCCAAATAAATGTTGTCTGGGGGCTAGGGAAGCCAATTACATGGGTTATACGATCGGGAGAGGATTGATCATGCCCCAAGATCAGAAAGTACAATTAATCAAGAACTGTCCCAAACCAGCTACCAAGAAGCAAATTCGAACGTTTGTGGGACTGGCAAGTTACTATCGGCTTTTCATCCCAGGGTTTGCAGCCATGGCCGCCCCTCTACATGATCTGACGAAGATGAGCTGTCCGGAGAAAATAAAATGGACCGACTTGGAAGAGAGGGCTTTCCAAAACTTAAAAGCAGCTCTCACTTCTCAACCCGTCTTACAGGTACCAGACTTCAGTAAGCCTTTCATGGTACAAACTGATGCTTCAGACACTGGGATTGGAGCCATACTGTCGCAGGAGATTGAAGGACTGGAGCATCCTATTCTGTATATCAGCCGTAAGTTGAATCTGGCCGAAAAACACTATTCCACGATAGAGAAAGAATGTCTAGCAATCAAATGGGCCCTAGACTATTTGAAGTATTATTTATTGGGAAGACAATTTATATTATACACAGATCATGCGCCATTAACATGGATGTTACAAAATATGGATAAAAACGATAGAATTACGCGGTGGGGTCTTAGTCTGCAAAGATTTCAATTTCAGACGGTCTATAGACCCGGAAGGAAACAAGGAAATGTAGACGCCCTCTCCCGAATGCACTGTTTGTTTTTTTCTAGATCGCCCGAGGTCGGGGCTGATCTCAGGGGGAGGGAATGTAAGAGGACACGGGGAAGGGTCATCTCTAACAGGTATTTCCGAAACGAAACGCTGAAAATGCTAGAGATTGACCTTAGCAAGATGGCGGACAAAAATAATCAGCTGACCAGTAGATGGAAAGGGTCTACCTTAAGAAACAACGAGACACAGCTGAGACGCATCAGGAACCGGAATATAAGTGGCCCGGAGGCAGTGAACAGGGCGGAAGCCGGTAAGGTGAATGCGTTTTGGAGGAAAAGAGTGGAAAGAGGTGCTTGTTAAGGATCGGGCTAAGGAACAACGAACGACTACAAGGAGAAAGGTTTATGATTTTGGATTACGGACGCTGGTTTAGGATACATCGCGGATTGTCTTTATTACGAACTTTTGGAACTCGGAACGAATCAGGACTAAGGGAACGGATTACGGACTGTATTAGGAAGACAGTTGTTGGAAGAAACGCCATGGATCTGAGGACAGTAAAGTGTGGTGTAAGTACTACCTTCGTTTACATAAACTATCCCCCGGAGACACCACACAGCCTACGCATGCTGACGCAGCTACCCACCTGAACTACTAATGTCTCAGAATACCACTCCTGTCCAGCTCCCTCATTACCTCATGCACATCATTCCTACTCATAAAGATCAAACAGGGTTGATTTTAGGTATTCATTTTTAAAAAGGTTGTAAATGTGTATGACCGCATAGCAGTTCTTAAGAAAAAAACTGAGACCTTGAGTACTTTGCACATCCCTTAAATGTTTATGCATTACTCTGACTCCTTTGTTTGAGGACCAGTTCTGAAGTTTATTCTGAAATAAATATCACATACATAATTTAATTTCCCAACAGCAATATTTACCACATTCTTCCTCAACTACTATACCTTAACAGTCTTTACTTCTTTGCTTTAGTCCTGTTTTTTGAAAAATCTTTCTTAATTGACGATCTCTATAAAAAATACAGTGTGTTATTGTGATGTCAGGTGTTACACATTTTACTTAGATTCTTAGAGACACTTTTGTAGTCATTTATTACTGTAACAACATAATACAACCTGACTAGAGAAATATTCGATCATTATTGTGCTGTTTTCATAAGGTTTTTTCATAGTTAGAATAACATTAGCATGCATTTTTTAAAGATATACCCACAACATTGAACGATGTGTTCTGACCACAGAGTAAAACATATAGCTGTCTGCATAATGCAAATGATGTTTATGAAGAAAAATGTTCTGACTATATCTATTCTTCAACAAAAGTAAAGAAATATATTTTAGAAATAGAAATGTGGTGTCATTTAAAGAAGAGTTAAAAGGGTGGAGTAATAGAAAATTGAACATGTGATAGGACAAAGTTCACACTGACACCTTGTACATATTCCAATCTGGCATAATCCTAACTTTCAATTTAACAAACACTTTTTTAAAAAATTTGGAAACAGAAAGGTGTTACACATCTCAGCCACATCTTTCAGAATAACACTTCTGGACTGAGTCCTTAAATGTTATAAAGGTAACGGGGAGAGAACAATATCTTGAATACTACCAGCTAAAATCAGTAATTAAATTCACAATTAATACAACACATAATAATTTACAGCCATCTTTGTTAATAGGGGACATGAATAAATCATACCATTTTCAAATCACAGTGAGATGGCAGACCCACTGTAATGAGACCCATGTCATTACAGTGAGGGAGACCTCGACCTACTGTACCTGGCTGAGATGGAGACCCTAGTCAGACACAGCAGCTACAGCTATAGACTCATAACCAGAATATTCCAATCAGAAAGCTGTCTGGATGGTGTTCTATAAATGCTGCTGTAATCTTCTAGACTAAGACCACAATTCCACACTGCACATCCATGCACTACCATTGCTTTCACAACCAGACCTCCCAGTTCCTGAACTGCACCTCCCAGCAGCACCTGGACATTAAGATCTACTACATGTGCTTCACGGAGGTGTGCCTGCTCTCGGAGAGGTGCTGTGCAGAGTGCTGCTTCAACAGCCAAAAGATTGCAGAAACTAAGAAGTCTAATGTTGACTGGCATTGTGCCAGGATAATTTGCTCAAGAAAGGTGTCGTGTTCTGTCCCATAGTGGGAGGAGGTTGTTGCTGATGTTTTTTTTTAGATGCATAGGTTTGTTAATGTATTTATGTGAAAGAGCATTATATGTTGTTTTTATAATAAAAAGCAAAAAAAAAAGAACGTGATAGGACACTTCTTACAGTAATACAGTCATGTCTTACTTATTTGAAGACATCTGTTGTAGCAGCTTTAAGAGGTAGGTAGACTGTTTGCTTTATGTACATGATAGATAAAAAAATAAATATTAAATTAAATAATAAATTAATTCCTGGAAAACACATACTTTTTATCACTAAGTATGTTATAAATACAATTTATATCTGTGTACAGAATAAATAGGCTTTTCTGTTTTTAAAATGTATTTTTGTATTCAAACATTTAGTGGCAATAACCCTTACAAATTTTATATATTTTTTATTTTACCTTAAATAGTTTATGACACCAATATGCTCCATTCCATGTTACAGGCCTAATAAAATACTATTTTATACTTTTCTGTAAATATAATACAGGTAAAAAATGTTAAAAATGGTCAACTAGCAGAAGACCCCAGTGTATAGATATCAAGCTGTTGCAAGTTACAAGAAACAGTTTGTAGGAAATATGATAAGCTGATAAATTGGAACAGTGATAAACAGATATGTTCAAAAAATATATTTTTGTGCTAACTGAAAAATTATCATAAAATAAACAATATGGTTTCAACTGGTTCTATTTAGAAAACTGTTCCGTGTTGTTTGCTAGCCAAGTTTACACTGATTGTTTTGTGTTTTGTGTAATAAGAGTCACTTATGATCCCTCTTTTTTATATTTAAAGGTTTTTTTAATTAGGACATTTTTCAAATGCACAATGTTCATCTCTCTTTACAGATCTAACCACAGAACACTTTTTGCACTAGACACTAGACAGTTTATGATGTTCAGTACTTTTTTCTCTTTACTTAAAGCACTTCATAGAACTAAAAATTATTTTACACCATTAAAGCTTCTAAACACACTTGGTTACAACACCTCTCTATTTGGTATTTTGAGGTGTCCTTTACTGTATCTTCTTCAGTGGCCTCATAACATTTTTATTTCTTTTTCAACATCTTTAGGTTAGATTTCCAGTAAGCAACTTTAGTTCTTGCTAAGTCATTTTGACACATCCAGTTGTTGAGGGAAGAGAGTCTGTTTTAATTGTACGATTAGCTTGATGAATCTAGGCTTCTGCTATTGGTAGCAAGTACATAAAAACAAATTAGTTACTGCTTTACACTGACACACAAGGATATATAAATATAAGAAGGAAAACTCTGAAGATTATAATTGGAAGAAAAAGACAACAAAAGCAAATGTGAAGAAACTTAAAGCTAAAAGCAAATTAAGTATTTATTCTAAACTGTCAATGAGTCCATTCAAAGAAATGTTGAAAATGTTTTTTAAAAAAACTTTTATTTATACAGGGAACCATCTGAACCTTTGAACTCACTCATGTGACCAATAATGTTATATTTCTTATATTTCTGAACTGTCAGCTCTGTGAAGATCCTCCAGAATGGCCAGACATTACCCATGCCTTGCAACAGTATATCAAGCAGTTCTAATACTGATGTGATATCAAATTTGCAATTGCAAATTTTAGAAAAAGTCTTCTTACCTGTAAGTTCTGACAGAGTGCCATTATGAAATGTAGCACACATAGCATGTTTGACATACTGTCACAGTCTCTCACAATTAGAGACAGGCCTCTAACTTCCAGTTCGAGAAGATGTAGACCTCAGGTCTTATTATCCAATCGGTTCTCTTGCTTACCTCCACAACTTCCAGCCTTAGACTACTTAAGAGTTGTCCACTGTTACTTTGGTGTTCAGTATTGGGTTTCCCTGTCGAGCCTCATGTCTACAGTGCCTTGCGAAAGTATTCGTCCCCCTTGAACTTTTCAACCTTTTGCCACATTTCAGGCTTCAAACATAAAGATATAATTTTTTTATTTTATGTGAAGAATCACCAACAAGTGGGACACAATTGTGAAGTGGAACGAAATCTATTGGATTTTTGAAACTTTTTTAACTAATAAAAAAATGAAAAGTGGGGCGTGCAAAAGTATTTGGCCCCCTTGCGTTAATACTTTGTAGAGCCACCTTTTGCTGCGATTACAGCTGCAAGTCGCTTGGGGTATGTCTCTATCAGTTTTGCACATCGAGAGACTGAAATTCTTGCCCATTCTTCCTTGCAAAACAGCTCGAGCTCAGTGAGGTTGGATGGAGAGCGTTTGTGAACAGCAGTTTTCAGCTCTTTCCACAGATTCTCGATTGGATTCAGGTCTGGACTTTGACTTGGCCATTCAAACACCTGGATACGTTTATTTGTGAACCATTCCTTTGTAGATTTTGCTGTATGTTTGGGATCATTGTCTTGTTGGAAGATAAATCTCCGTCCCAGTTTCAGGTCTTTTGCAGACTCCAACAGGTTTTCATCCAGAATGGTCCTGTATTTGGCTGCATCCATCTTCCCCTCAATTTTAACCATCTTCCCTGTCCCTGCTGAAGAAAAGCAGGCCCAAACCATGATGCTGCCACCACCATGTTTGACAGTGGGGATGGTGTGTTGAGGGTGATGAGCTGTGTTGCTTTTACGCCAAACATATCGTTTTGCATTGTGGCCAAAAAGTTCGATTTTGGTTTCATCTGACCAGAGCACCTTCTTCCACATGTTTGGGGTGTCTCCCAGGTGGCTTGTGGCAAACTTTAGACGAGACTTTTTATGGATATCTTTGAGAAATGGCTTTCTTCTTGCCACTCTTCCATAAAGGCCAGATTTGTGCAGTGTAAGACTGATTGTTGTCCTATGGACAGACTCTCCCACCTCAGCTGTAGTTCTCTGCAGTTCATCCAGAGTGACCATGGGCCTCTTGGCTGCATCTCTGATCAGTCTTCTCCTTGTCTGAGCTGAAAGTTTAGAGGGACGGCCAGGTCTTGGTAGATTTGCAGTGGTCTGATACTCCTTCCATTTCAAGATGATCGCTTGCACAGTGCTCCTTGGGATGTTTGAAGCTTGGGAAATCTTTTTGTATCCAAATCCGGCTTTAAACTTCTCTACAACAGTATTACGGACCTGCCTGGTGTGTTCCTTGGTCTTCATGATGCTCTCTGCGCTTTCAACAGAACCTTGAGACTATCACAGAGCAGGTGCATTTATACAGAGACTTGATTACACTCAGGTGGATTCTATTTATCACCATCAGTCATTTAGGACAACATTGGATCATTCAGAGATCCTCGCTGAACTTCTGGAGTGAGTTTGCTGCACTGAAAGTAAAGGGGCCGAATACTTTTGCACGCCCCACTTTTCATTTTTTTATTAGTTAAAAAAGTTTCAAAAATCCAATAGATTTCGTTCCACTTCACAATTGTGTCCCACTTGTTGGTGATTCTTCACATAAAATAAAAAATTTATATCTTTATGTTTGAAGCCTGAAATGTGGCAAAAGGTTGAAAAGTTCAAGGGGGCCGAATACTTTCGCAAGGCACTGTATGCCTTTTGAAGCAAACTCACTTGTGTGTTACCGGTTCCTGAACTTCGCTTCTTCTCGATCACAGTTTTCAGATCTCATGTTATGGCTAAGTACACCTGGTTTCTTGACCCTTGTTCCCCGAACCCTGACAAACTACCACATAGGGTCCTCATTACCATCTACTCTGGCTTACACCGACGTAACACCAACTCTCACATTTTAAAACAGTAACTTCTTCTTACACATTACTCTGTAGCCAAGACAAACAACTGAAAATTTCCTAATACACAAACTGTACAATATGTTTTTTTCTTGCTTAGTTTTCTATTTAATTTGTTGACCAGTTACAATGTAAAAAACAAACATCTTTTTTGTGCAAAAGTGTCTGGGTGCTGTGACTCTTATGGCGCTTCAAATTTGTTGTAGTGTTTCCATTCATACTGCCACGTTCTGTTTATGTTCAGTAATTTTTTACAATAGCATTTCCTGGTTTGCTTATCCTATATGAAGTACTGCCAGACTCTAGATCTTTTTCAGATGAAAGCGTGGAGATGCATTTCTTGTGTCTCCATGGCTATTCTTTTTCTAAGCGAGATGCTCTAGTTTTAATATTTAATCTAATTAGTACATTGTACACATCTCATTGTCTATCTGGGCACTAATCCATTAACAAACAATAGGAATTCATGACATTAGACCAGCTGGAAATGAGGGACAGTTACAAAACAAAAGAAAGGAGGAAAGAAAATGGCACACCCCAATACTTGCAATTCTTGCGCAGTGGTTGTCACGCCCTCTGCAGCCAGAGGGCGCTCCTTCTCTGTCCTGTCCCTAGTTTCCGGGCTGCTGTCCTTCCGGTCCCTCTCTTTCCCTTGGGCTATATATTTCCGGGTCTTGCACTCTGTTCTCGCTCAGCATTGACGTTCAGATGTCCTGAGACCCGCCTAGCACCAGGGCGCCCCACGTCCGCTCCCTGAGGGCATAGGTTTCTATACGGCATTCCTGAACTCTTTGCACTAATGAGCCCGGGTCTTTTTCCTGTCTCGCCGCTACGCATATGGGTCTTTTTCCGCTCTCCTGCTCCCCACGGTTAGTCCCTTTGGACGTCCATGACAGTGGTAATCCCCAGGTATCAAGTAGTCCACATACAGCCACAGTCCTAGTATTATAACCATTACAGCCAGCCTGCTATTTGCCAGAGGGAAAGTATATGTGCAAATGGTGAACCTCATGACAAAAGTAATTTCAGTTTGAGTGTTAATCAAACAGGTTTTTTTTGTCATAATTCACTCAAACAAAAATGCAAAGCAGTTTAATTTTCATTATTGTTATTGTGGATTATTTTCCTGAGTGTTTCTTCTTCATTAACCAAAATAAAAAACAGGTAATTGACAAACATTTTCGGCTCATTTTTGTCAAAGAAATTAACACTGGTTCCCTCAAATAGGTTCAGGAACAGTGGAAAGGTCCAGGGAATAAGTCAAGGCAGAGGAGAAGCTGAAATGCTGAGGCAGAGTCTATAGTTGTCGGGATGGTAACAGGGCTGTAGTGCAGAAGTGTTGAGGGAGTGAAAAAAACACCAGGGCCAGAAGCTGTGCTGTAATCTAGGGTGCAAGGTTTAAGGGTTAAACTACCAGGCCCCTCAGCCAGCAGAAGCACCAGTGCTGCAAGAACTACACAGTAGCAGACATCACTGCTAGCATGAACACCAGGTGAACAGAAGTGCTTCATGCCCACCACAGGGAAAATCAAGTGCAATGTGAACATCAAAGGTACATAAGTGTTCCAATTGACAGCACAGCCACATGCCACAGTAAGGATTGGATCAGGACAGGATAGCATCAGAAAGGGTTCCAAGTGAAGTCCAGGCAGGTCGGGAAGCAGGTAAGTGAAGGGGAAAATCCAGAATCAGATTGGCTACAGGAAGAATTTAGGCAGACAGGGAACAGGGAAAAAAAGGGAGGACTTCACTGGGAAACACTAACTGGTGGTTTGTAAGTGACATGATGCTGGACTGCTGAGGTGAAACTAAACAGGGCTCAAATAAGACAGACCACCTGATGTTCAAGTGCTACAACTATCCTACTGTCTCCTTGTCAACCGGTGCAAAGCAGGCAGGATGGTGGATGTGTGACCCACGGCTCCTACAGTTGCAACATGCCCCGCAGCTTCATCACAGGGCAGACATAACAGTCATCACATGATTTATTGCCAGCAGCATGTGAATAAAAGCAGAGTATACATTAAAACATAATCAACATTAATATATACAGTAAATTCATATACTAACATATCCATCCAACATTTTATTTTGCTTAATTAATAATATCTTGATCAGGAGTATGTGGGTCTCCTGTTGTCTGTGTTGGATTCCTCCACTTGTTTTTGGTTCAAAACAGAAACTAAACAGAAAATCCATGATTGTTTGGACCTGAACAGGTGGGAGGAGTCTTGTGTTTAAGTGCATGTCTATGGAAAAGAGAAAACAAGAGAAGTTGGGGAAAATACAGAGAGAAAGTGTTGAAGCAAGAGAAAGAAGAAGTTGTTGAGATTTATTGTAGAGGTACTCAGAGAGCTATTTAATGGTTAGTTAATGTTATTTAGTGGTAACACTGGTATTTGTTTTTGCATGCTATTGAATCATAACACATCATATCTACTTGTTTTCACTGTATATCAAAACTCATGACAGTAGATTTGAGTTACATACAATGTCACAACTACACTATATTATCTGTATATAAATATAAAACATAAGTTAGTTTAATTATGAGAAATGTTATAATTATTTGCCATTTAAATGACAATTCAGTACAGTTTTTTTTTAACTTTTATGAAAGTTAGTAGTAGCATTGCAAAGAGGAACCGGAAGGCTATAAATGGGTAAAACTGTAAAGTAATCTGACACAAAGAACAAACCACACACTCTTGTTGGTCGACTCAATGTCAGAGCCCTGAGAAATGGTTCCTCAGGGTTTAAATAGTGTGCAAGGTTCTTAACGAGGTTGAAAAGCCCGGTCTCATCTCCTTAGAGATGGCCCTGATGAGCTCCTTGCAGATGTGGAACGTGCCCTGGTGCTGATGCAGGAGCACTGGAGCTCATCAGGGCATCACAGTGTGCCCCCCCCCCCACCCCATGAAAACGTGACCTGCAGGCACTAGGATCAGACTTCTTTGGGAACCTCGCATGGAAAGCCAGGGTGCAAATAAGTCCCTCGCGGGACCCAAGACCTGTCTTCAGCTCCATGCCCCCTCCAATGAACCAGATATTCAAATATGTTCTGTACCCATCTGGAGTCAAGAATCCTCTGAGGGCGAGGTTCTTCCGAATCCTCCAGATGGAGAGTGGGTGACCTTTCAGGTGGCAGATGTCCTGGTGCGAGCTTCAGCAGTGACACGTAAAATGCTGTCGAGATTTTCCTGCTGAGAGAGCTAGGAAGAGTAAGACAGTAGGGGACAGCATGATGGTTAGTGGTGGTCTCTTGGCATTGTGCTGTCCTCTCTAGGTTTGCTCACACCAGTCTCCACACTCCCTCTAAATTCTGAAATGTTTGGTCTGCAGCCAGAACACTGGAGCTATTGGAAGAGACCTGGAGAAAAGGGGGTTTAAATTCATATTGACAATCAAACGGTGACATGCCTGGGGCTAAGTTCATTGGGATGTTAGGGGAGAACTGAGCCCAAGGTAGATGTGTTACCCAGTCATCCTGGAAAGTGGAGACATGACACCTGAGGTAGGTTTCCAGATCCTGATTTACCTGCTCAGTCTACCCATTTGTCTGCAGTTGGTAACTGGAGGACAAGTCAGTCTTTATACCCAGTCTCCTACAGGAGGCCCACTAAAATTTGGAGATGAACTGCGGTCCCCTGTTGAAGACAATGCTCCTGGGGAAGCCGTGCCGTCGAAAGATCTCCTTGATGAAAATATCAGCCATCTGTGTTGCTGATGGTAGATGGGGGAGCGGGATGAAATGAGCTGCCTTGGAGAATCTGTCAGCAACAGTTAGTATGACTGATTGTCCCCAGGCTCTTGGAAGGCTCCGGTAATAAAGTCTATAGATATGAACTCCCAAGGTCATTGGGTACCGGGAGAGGTACTTCCACTTGCATTGTGAAATTGCTCAACTGAAGACTTTCACCACCTGCTACTGCCTTCCCGTCTTGTTGCACCATCTTGGATTCATCGAACATGTCTCTGAGGTACACCGCACTGCAACTGCACTGCAACTAAAACAAAACTACTTCCTGGTAAAAAACACATTTGATTATTGCCGTATTACTGGGATTTTAGCACCGATTTTAGGGTCGCTACATCCATCGCAGCACAGGACGCCGCTTCTTTCATTTGTTTGCCAACGGAGTCTCTATCTCTATCTCTTTCAGCGCACGAATGTAAATCCATCCCGTATTGGTGCCGACCTAAAAAATCTTCTCTTACTACCACACCGGGAGCACACTCCCCTTCCCCTTGCATCCCGAGACATTATCAGAGAAAAAAAATGGACCTTCTGTGCTTAACCGAAACGTGGCACTGACAAAACGATGGACTGCTGTTTAACCAACTTGCATTGTGAAATTGCAAGGTCAAACAAAAAGGTTTGTTTGACCTTCCGCGTCTCTCAGGCAGAGGCGGGGGCATCATTGTTATTTACAACCTTTTTTACAATTTAAGTCCTATTACTATACCTCCTCCCTCTTCTTTTGAGTGCCTTGTTTTAAATGTCTCTATCCCCCAATCTACTATCATTGCAACAGTTTATAGACATCCAAAATCCAGCGAAGCCTTCTTAGGTGAGCTTGCTGATTTACTCTAATGTTTATGCCTTAAGTTTAAAAGGATCCTTGTCCTAGGGGACTTTAATATACACATTGACTCAAAGTCTTCCAGTCTGGCTAAATACTTCCTTTCTCTATTAGGATGTTTTGATCTTACTCAGTTTGTTTGTACCCCTACACATAATAAAGGACACACCTTAGATTTAATCATGGTAAATAACTCTTTTCTCTCCCACTGCTCTTCCCTTTATCTAGGCCTCTCTGACCACTTAGCTACTCTTTTCAATCTGGAATTACCTGTCTCTAACACTTCCCCCTCACACTCTGTAAATATCTGCAACTGGCGATTAATTGATCACCCAAGGTTTGCAAATTCTGTTCTGTCCTCCTTATCTTGTTTCACTTCCTCTGACCCTCTAAAGGACAAAATACAGTTACTTGACAGTGCTCTTTTATCTTCCTTTGACACCTTTGCTCCCTTAGAACCATCTCCTTCTCTCCCCCACGGCCTGGTACAACAACAATCTGCGCTCTATGAAGGCAGCCTCCCGCAATCTTGAGCATAGGTGGCGTCTTTCGGGCCTAAATGTACATTATCAGGCTTGGAGAGATTACTTGTCTGAATATAAGGTTACAATAGAGTTTCCTAGATCCACATACTTTTCTCACATCATTGAAAATTACTAACAACCCCAGACATCTTTTCTCCACCATCAACAGCTTGCTAAAGCCAAACTGCCCCACCACATTACCTGCCTCATCACAACTTTGCAACACATTCTTAGATTTCTTTAGCTGTAAGATCGACAGCATCACATTCTCTCCACTACGCATGTAATTTCCATACCTCCTCCCTCCTTATCCAACTTTTCTGGTTCCCTTCTCTCCAACCTCTCTCTTCTTGACTCAGCATCCATTAATACTGTTATGCTCTACTCACTGGGGTATCTAAATCTACTTTGAACAAACTGCAATATGTCCAAAATTTGGCAGCCAGAATCCTGACCAGGTCTAGTGCAAGTGATCACGTTACTCCTATCCTGGAGTCCTTGCACTGGCTTCCTGAGAAATTCTGTGTGGACTTTAAAATCATCATGCTCACCTATAAGGCTCTGCATGGCTTGGCACCTCAGTACCTGTCTGAACTATTATCGCCCTGCTCCCCACCTCGCAACCTTCACTATTTTAATTCTGGTCTCCTAACTGTCCCCCAAGCTCATCTACATTGTATTGAGCAGCTGATCAAAGCATACTTCACCTCCTCACTGCCTAACACCCTAGACCCACTACCCACTATTTGCTATTGCCACTACCCTCCATACTGCCCTTTCACACCTGGATAAGAAAGGAACATATGTGAGAATGCTGTTTGTTGATTACAGCTCAGCATTCACTACCATGGTGCCCTCAAATCTTGTCATCAAGCTCCAGGACGTGGGACTGAACACCTCCTTTTGTAATTTGATCTAACTAAGTGGGGAGGTTCCCAGACACTGTTGTATTTATTCTGAAATCATGTAAAACACATCAACTGCACACAGGTGGACTCCAGTCAAGTAATTATGTGACTTGGAGAAGAGAGTTGGTTACTTCAGAGGTAATGTAGGTGTGTTAAAGCATTCAATTATTTTCTGTTTTGTATTTTTAATCAATTGAGTAAAATGTCTGGATTTTGTTTCACTTTGACATTATAGAGTACTTTGTGTTGATGAGTGGCACAAATTCTCAGTTAAATACATCATGGTTCCATGTTCTAACACAATAAAATGTGATAAAGTCGAAGGGGGGTGAATACTTTTGCAAGGCACTGTATGTATTAATACTACTGATGTCATTGCTTAGATTTTTATAACAGGTTTCAATTCAGAGTATCTTTAGCCAGCAGCCCACTGAAGCTATGATGGTGTTAGCCTGGTCAGAACTTGGATGAGAGACCTCCTGGGAAAAACTAGGGATGCGGTCTCTGTGGGACCTAATGCCCCAGTATAGTGATGGGGACCTTATACTGTAAAAAGGTGCTGTCCATCAAATGACACATACAGATGCAGCCATTCAAAATGGGTGGGGTATTTCGCGGTATACCCCGTTGGGCATGTTGCAGTATCACGCAGTATCACGGGGTAAATCGCGTCATTTGACGACATGCCGGAAAGTATCCGACATCACCTTGTAAAACCGCCAGGAGGAATAAAGCTTAACCTCTCATGTACAGCATTTGAGCTTTTAAATTTAAATTGTGTATTACAGCATGTTAATCATCAGTCAATAAAAAGTTGGTATATTTTATGAAAGCAAGATTGCTCAGTTGGACAAAAGTACACAAGTACAAGTACACACCTTTATCAGAAATATTTATGCATCAAAGCCTTTACCGAAGATATTACTAATAGTATTAATAATGAATGACTTTGGACAAGCTGTAAACTCAAAGTATAATTTCTTTAGCACATTTGTACAAGCACTTGGAATCTGTCCAAGCCCTACTTTGTCAGGCATTTTCTTTTACTGCAACGGATATAAAAACTCCCTTGCTTTTAACAGAGCGTTTCATAATTTCTAACTACAAAAATTATTTAAACTGCGACACTTATCATTCAACCAGAGCTCGAAATATCACAAGGATCCTCTAGAGCACAGGAAAGACTGTATTAAAAGAATCGCGTATCTAAAGAAATTAATAAGATATAATTATATTCGTGTACTGCGACAGGGCTGTGTAGGGCTGTTTCACCTCTCTCTTCATGTGACTCTATTCAAAAGCCATTTAGCAAAGAGGGGATAAGAAGAGTGACAAACTAGTATACTTTAGATCTTTTTTTCTGAACTGGGGAAAATCTGATCATGTTTCTCTATAACAATGATAAAAAACATTATTTTACATATCACCTTTAAAAGTGGCATCTCAAAGCAATACAGTAGATGGAAAAACAGTTAAAAGGACCAAAGTAAATACCTAACAAACGCAAACGCGTTTTTAATAAAATGCTTTTATTCATTCAGCAGAGAGTGAGAGGGACATCCAGCAGAGAGAGACACACACACCGGTTTTCATTGACAAAAAGTAATTGTTTTTCCGATCACAAATTCTTTTCCAGTCGCACGAAGTAAGGGTTGAGAATCTCCGATTCACCATGCTACTAATGGTTTCCCGGAGATTGCAAGGCAAGGCACTTTTGCCTCTGGACCCATTGAAATTTACAGACGTGGTCCACCCCCAGTAAATTTCAAAAGTCACAGGATTTCAAAACACGGGGGCTGCGTAGCGGTCGGCTCTTGCTTTGCCGTCCAATGAAAGGCAGGTTCCTTTTGCCGAAGTTGGGAAACATTAGAGGCTTGCCACACCCGGACTGTTAAACCAACGCATTAGCACGTCAAACCCCATTGAGGAGCCGGGCGCAATAATTGTTTTGTCCCTTGATTTACTGATCTGCATTAATGACAGAAATCGAGTTCCTGCTCTTTGCAGACGACCTGGTCCTGCTGTCGCCCACAGAACAGAGGCTGCGGCAGAACCTGGCACTGCTGGAGCAGCACTGTCAGACCTGGGTGCTGACAGTCAATCTAGACAAGACCAGAGTTATGGTTTTCCAGAAAAAAAGCCAAACCTCAGGGAAACAGGTACAAATTCACACTTAACAACAACACATTAACACCTAACAACGGGAGCAGGGCCGAATTAGGCCAGTACCCACTACTGTTAAACATACAGAAAAGAATATTAAAGTATTGGCTTTAGTATTAGCCATACAGAACATTAAAGTGCCCCTTTCCATTCAGCGGGTGTCTGAGCCGCTGTGTCTTATCTTTTGACAGTCGCTGTTGTGAATGTCTGTAGAGTGTATCTTATTTTTAGTACTATATTTTTATATTATATTCCCTATTATTTAAATTATTAGTTGTTTTTCAGGAAGTAAAAAAAACACTTGAATTACTTATCCAGTCTCTCGAAATAAAGTTATTTTTCAAGCAATGCAACAAACGTCGGGCAATGTGTTTTTTTTTTATCCAACATTGACAGCCACATCTTTAATCTTGTCAGTCAGCTCTTTTTTCTCTATTTGAATTGTGGCGATTCAAACAACCTGGGATAACAAGTGGTCTCAAAGTCACCAAGCTCACAGAGCTTCAACAACAGATGACAATTCCCTTAGTCCTTCCTTAGTCTTCCTGAAATTGTCGGATTATGAGTGAATAAAAGCATCTTATTAAAAACATGTTTGCGTTTGTTTGGGAGCTATATTATGTATTTTTCATATGTAAGATATAATGATGTGTTCCCGCTTACAAATCGCACGACTTTAAAAGCTAGAAAAACAGGTTTCGATTCACACTATCTGGCGAGCCTTGTTTTGTCAAAGGACAGCACAAAAAAAAACAGACAACACACGGTGGGGGGGGGGGGGGAGGGCAAGCGAGAGGAGAGTTTTTTACCCTCTGTCAAAAAAAACCAAATCACCCGGGGCAGAGACTCTGGGGGGATCATTGTGTGGTACAGAGCGGAGCTCAGTCAATCCAGACAAGTACAGTAGTAAACAGAGAAAAGTCAACAATTGATTTAAGGACGATCTGTCAAAGTTCAATGAAATACAATATTGTTGTTGTTGCTGTTTTTGTTGTTTTTATCCTGTAAAGCGTTTTGAGAAGCCACCTTTAAAGGCGATATATACAAGCGCTGATTCTTATGGAATGTGTTCCGCCGGGGAACAAATGCATACTTTTAGAATTTGATTAATTATATTCATGTACTGTCTGGCGGAATAAACTGAAGAGGTTAGTTAATGCGACACGGAATTACTTTCCATCCCCTCTACATTCTCAGAGTAGAACAGACTAACCTTCTAATGAAAGACATTCCACCCCCCATGGACAGGAAAAGTGCCCACAGGCACTTAAACTTAATATGGTCAGTAATGGTAAACAGTAACATGGTCAGAAGGAGCACATACAAACGTTTCCGAAATAACCACATGTAAGACTCTGATGCTTAAAATGTTTAGGGAGAAAGTGGAATATTGGTGTGTATTTTTTCTTTGAACTACCAATACCAGCCATATACAGTCTGTAACGTAGGGATTTCTATATGTCTTTATTTAGTGGTTACGTTAGTGACAAAGGCTAAACTTTTAGCTTCAGTAACGCGTACATATCTCCCCTTTTTATAAAACGACATGGTTGAAAACTGTTCCAGAGCCACTGTTGTTTCATCACTGGAAAGTACATCATGAAATGCGTCTCCCTGTTCAATCCACTGGAAAAAAGAAAAGGAGCATAAAGTGTCTGATGGTCATAAACGATATTTATTTAGGAACAGCATCAGAGATATGTTTTTAACTGCACTGCATCAGAGAAAATACCATAGTGTGTTTTTTTTTACTCCCTGGCAGAAACTGGCTTCCATAAGAATCAGTATGGCTCAGAGATTAAATAAAACTTCACTCGCACCAAACAAATGTATATTTCTAAATATCACAACATGATCGAATTTAAGTCATTTTAATAACAATGAATAGTCACCTAGGCGTTACAATATAAACATTTATATTGATTTAAATCAAATTTTGATTTAAATCGCAAACGCGGGTTTAAATATATGTGTTTTTTGATTCACAATCAGACAAATGCAACATAAATTGATATCTTTGTCTTCTAATAAACTTTCAGCATAGCTTTCTCCCCGTTTAGATTTATTTTTCTTAACTAGTATCCTTTAGATCTTTTTTTCTGAACTGGGGAAAATCTGATCATGTTTCTCTATAACAATAATAAAAAACATTATTTTACATATCACCTTTATGTGATATCACCTTAAGGACTGCACATACAAGGGTTAATTGCACAATGGACCACGCAAAAAAAATTAAAATAGTCTTCTTTAGGTGTGAGGGCAGGAGTGGATCGCAGAAGGCATAATCAGCAAATTAGGAAAACAAAGAACAGGACAGGTGAGACATTTATCCAGAGAGCGAGTGATCAGAACAAGGAACAGCTGTTACGCCCAGGTTTTACGCTCTCTCTCTGCTGAATGAATAAAAGCATTTTATTAAAAACGCGTTTGTGTTTGTCTTTACTTTGTAATCTGTGGTTTACATCCACTGTATTGCTTTGAGATGCCACTTTAAGATGATATGTAAAATAAAGTTTTTTATTATTGTTCTGGAGAAACATGATCAGATTTTTCCTGGTTCTGAAAAAAGACGATTAAAATCTGTAATCTTTCCACTTGTATGTCATCGGAAAATACAAGAAGTTTCTGCTTTGTGTAAGGATGGTGTAACGTTGCCATAGCCAAAATGTAACTGTAGTGGCTCTCTGAAGGCACCAGTTCTGTAGGGTTTGGGCATTTACTGAGACAATTATTAATTGTAGCAGTAAATCACAAAGTTGATTCTTTTGATGGCTTTAGAATCCAACCATGCGACATAACTCAAACAACGCGCACACACAGGTACTAATACACGAGGATACATTTATTAATACATAGAATATGCATGTAAACCTAACAGATCTTATCGAGAGGGTTATCAGAATACAAAAGGTATATATTCAATCAGTTACAAAGTGTTACACATATCAAGAGGACATACGTTCAGTATATCATTCATTTAGACCGTTTCGTAAATGAACTTGGTTATAACTTCTACATTAGATACTCAAAACAAGTACATAACTCTTAGGAATTAAATTGATATCAACTGGTTGGGATAACAATTGAATTCTCGAGCTGTAATGCATTGAAGTTGAATACTCATCCAATCTTTGGGGATTCAGATCTCCTGCGGGCACAAAGAAACAGTTGCAGGCTGTTGCTGTCCAATCCGCGCTCTCTGGCTGCGTGCCAGGCTGTGCTGTGTGGCTTGCAACGGTGCGCTGCTGATGCTCACTGACCGGCTAGTTAGTGTTGGCTTTAACTAGAAAAGTTTGTGCACAGGAGAAAAGATGACTGTGGGTCCCAGCAAGTCAGGAAGAGGACCGGTTTGTTCCTGATGAAGAGCTAGTTTTGAATAGTGATTCAGCTGTCCACAGTTCCGACCTGTTCACGAGGCTTGCTGCTGGTGCTAACCTCGGGTGGATCCTCTGGTTACTCTCTGGCAACCCCCGCTCTCGACTCTTAGAACAAAGGAAAGTTCTGGCACTCGGACACACTGGCCGTTCCGTGGTTGTCCGGGCTGAGTCTCAGGATGGTCAGGAGGTGCGCTGCGAGAATGTCCTGCCCTTGGGAGCCTTCTGCTCCTGGGCCGTCCTGCCCTGGAATTCTCCTTTGAATTCCCTTTAGAAAAGTCCACTGAATTCTCCTGAATCCCTTCTGAATCTCCCAGGCTCTCTGTGTTGCCTGTTTTTACCTGGAGGAACTTCAGCTCGCTGATTGGCTGAAAGTTCCATGGGCATCAGAGTCCCACGTGGGTTACTCGGCCCTACCAGTCCCTGATTGGTTGATCAAGGTGAGATATGAGTCACTTACTCCTGACACTTAGGAATGCAGTCCAGATGTCCATCTGGCACTCCCTAAACAGATAGGTGCCAATGGATGACCATTGATCATGATAGCCAGGCTTAGCTAAGTGCATCCCCCTTTGGGAGCTGTCTTTTATCAAAGGAACCTTAAATCAGCCTGCATGAATAGTTTCTCTGTGGCTGCACCACAGAGATGAACAGAGAAATGGGGCCTCATTTGGGAAGGCTCAGAACACTTAATTCTTTCTTATTAATAAGCCTCGCCGCTACAATGGTATCAAAAAGTAATCTAAGTGGTGAGAAAGCTGTGCTCCTCAAAGCGCTTTACAGGATAAAAACAATAACAACAATAGTGGCTGGGCAAACGATTTTTTTATAGAAATACAAAATGAGATATAATGATGTGTTCCGGCTAAGACATTAATGAGTACAACCCCCCTCTCTGAGGGAGTGCTGGCTGTGACGAATTAAACCGGTTTCACAGGTATTTTCAAAGTAGAAGGGGGCGAGATTTCCAGCGAAAGACACCTCCCCCCTCCAAAACCAAGGTAGTACAGTACTTACTAGTTAAGAAAGCTAGGCTCCTCAATGAAATCGCTTTAACATGCTAATGCATTGGTGTAACAGTCCGGGCGTGGCAAGCTTCTAATGTCAACTCGACTCGATTGGAAGACAATGAACATACAGATGCAGCCATTCAAAATGGGTGAGGTATTTCGCGGCATACCCCGGTGGGCGTGTCACAGTATCACGCGGTATCACGCATTTCACGTGTGTCACGTGACTAACTATCCGGCGTCGCCTTGTAAAACCGCCAGGGGGAGCTTAACCTCTCATGTACAGCATTTGAGCCTTTAATTTTGAACTGTGTATTACAGCATGTTAATCATCAGTCATTAAAATGTTGGTATATTTTATGAAAGCAAGATTGCTCAGTTGGACAAAAGTACACAACCTACCTTTATCAGAAATATTTATGCATCAAAGCCTTTACTGAAGATATTACTAATAGTATTAATAATGGATGACTTTGGACAAGCTGTATACTCAAAGTATAATTTCTTTAGCACATTTGTACAAGCACTTGGAATCTGTCCAAGCCATACTTTGTCAGGCATTTTGTTTTACTTCAACGGGGCATAAAAACTTCCTTGCTTTTAACAGGGCGTTTCATAATTTCTAGCTACGAAAATGATTTAAAATGCAACACCTATCATTCAACTAGAGCTTAAAATATCACAAGGAAAAATACACACCGGTATTCCATTTCTCCCTAAACATTGTAAGCTTCGAAGTCTTTAACTAACGTGATACCGGAGTCAACAAGCATACTTTTAGAATTTGATTAAAAGGGAATATAATATGGAATCGCGTATCTAAAGAATTTAATAACGGTAATCGTGTGCTGCGACAGGGCTGTGTAGGGCTGTTTCGCCTGCCTGTTCATGCGAGCTGTCTTGTAGTCGACTGGTCTAGGTGTGTGACTGCCAACTAGCAGGTTGTGTGTTCGAATCCAGCTGGTGCTGGACTTTTCTGTTAACAAACATTTCTTCGAAAAAATAGAATAGCGATATTATGGACAATCAATTGACTTTTATATTTCAAAATATCGCAAAATGATCGATATTTGCGATATTTTGAACATATCTTCCCTTCTGACAGCGTTTCCTGCTTCTATTGTGTGTGTGTGTGCAACAGTAAATTTTTATAGAGAAATGGAGGCTGGACAGTATGCGTTACAATATAAACATTTATATTGATTTAAATCGTGTTCTGATTTAAATCGCAAACGCGTGTTTAATTATGTGTTTTTTAATCATGATCAGGCTAATGCATTTCTACATTTTCTGTATGAACCAGCTTAGAGGTTCATACAGAAAGACAGCTTGTGTTTAAATTGAGTGTAAGGTAATTTATGCTTCTAAAGTCATGGTCAGTATTGTTGTACTGTGCTGTACTGTGTCACATTATTTTATAGCGTTTTTATTGCGTTATTAAATCCGGTGGCGCTAGTTAGTTTCCTGACTCACATTATTTAAACTGTGACACTGATCATTCATCTCTAAATAAACTTTATTTTATATAGCGTTTTAAGCGAATAGGTAATTAGATTGCTCATAAACCTAATCACTTTTTCTACATAAACACAGCGTGATTGCTCTCTGAAAATGCTTTTCCTTTATTTTTTAAAGTAGGCTCAGATTTCAACTATAGATCGTATTATTATAAACTTTCTTGGAAAAATGTATTTTATGTAAACCATGTTTGCTATTAATTCATTTAGGGCTAAAATACGTTCATTGTCTTCTAATCGAGTCGAGTTGACATTGGAAGCCTGCCACACCCGGACCGTTAAACCAACGCATTAGCACGTCAAAGCCCATTGAGCCAGTATTGGCTTTAGTATCCCCCCCTTCTCCCCTCAATTCAATTCAATTCAAGGTGTTTTATTTGCATGACAGATGGGTACAAGTAGTGTTGGGTACTGTATGTATATTGTAACGCTTACGGCAGACAGGCACTGTGTAGGAGCCGACGCACCAGAGCAACGCCTGCAATTTTTATATTTATAACTTAGTTTTTAAAATTAGTCAAGCAATACGAAGCATCTCCTTTTACTTAGTGCCTGAGCATACTGCAACGCGTGTGAAGCCCATAAACGATATTAATTTTGGAACTTAAACATACAGTATATGGCTGGTCTCGGTACTTTAAAGAAAACATACACACCAGTATTCCATTTCTCCCTAAACATTTTAAGCATCGAAGTCTTTAACTAAAGCGATACCGGAGTCAACAAGCATACTTTTAGAATTTGATTAAAAGGGAATATAATATGGAATCGCGTATCTCCAGAATTTAAAGACCAGACAATCGCAAACTCGTTTTCAATAAAATTATTTTATTCATTCAGCAGTTTGTGAGAGGGACATCCAGCAGGGAGAGACACACACATCGGTTTTCATTGACAACATTGTTTTTTTTTCAATTCCTCTTGTCTAACAGGAATGTTTTGTTTGTGGACAGACTGTTAGACAAGAGGAAAAGACCGCCTCCTCCTACGAAGCATTTAGTTGATCCGATCATGAATTCTTTTCCAGTCGTACGCAGCAAGGGTTGAGAATCTCCGATTCACCATCGTACTAATGGTTTCCCGGAGATTGGGTTAAAAAAAAAACAAAAAACATACTAACAACTGTGCCATCCTACTCCTTAGTTAATACATTTTATTATTCATAAACAGTTAACATTGTTAGCAAAATATTTTGAATTATATTTGTAGCGGCAATGCTTGTTAATAAGACAGAATTAAGCGTTGGTATGCTCCTAAAAGAGGCCCCATCTCACCCTCCATCTCTGTGGTGCAGCCACAGAGAAAGAATTCATGCAAGCTGATTTAAGATGTTTTCTTGTGATAAGAAACCAGCTCCCAAAGGGGGATGCACTTAGCTAAGCCTGGCTATCATGATCAATGGTCAGCCATTGGCGCCTATCTGTCTAGGGAGTGCGAGTTGGACATCTGGATTGCATTCCTAAGTGTCAGGACTAAGTGACTCATATCTCACCTTGACCAACCAATCAGGGACTGGCAGGGCGTGGTAATACCACGTGGGTCTACAATGCCCGCCAAACTCTCAACCAATCAGCACACATCTGGGTCTTGATCAAAAAGGGAGCGCAAGCTCAGTTCTGGGCTCTCCTTGGCCATTTTCGCGCATCCTCAGAGACAATCACGTGACAACTGCTGTTGTCTGCAAAAGGACTTGAACTTTGTTCTAAGCGCGAGGCCGAGGAACCCGTACGTACTCAGAATTGTACCAACGTGAATGCTCCGCTTGATCAACGGCAGCCTACAGTTGGACCCTCGTCGACAACCTGAATAGCTTATTCAGAAGCAGCGCTGGACCGGGAACGAACCAGTTTCTTCCCAGGCAAAAGAGTGACTTGTGAGGACTTGCGGTCACACTCTGTGCATAGAGACTTTCTACTAGCCAGCCGGACTGCTGGTAGATCCCCTCGGATCAACGACTGCCCTGCGCGCCGCAGTCAGATTCCTCCGCCCGTCCTACTCCGAGCTGCACCTCGACTGGTTGGCCGGTAGCCAGAGGACGCCGTCACAACGCCCATTGGACAACCGCTGCAACAGAGGCTGCAACAGAGCCTGTCAGCTGGTTTGGTGTTCGTGCCGGGAAACTCCAAATCCAAACACAGTGGATAAGTAAACCCCATGTTCTACATTGCGTCTCGAGAATTCAATTGTACCTCAACACAAGTTGTTATCAATTTAATTCATGAGTAATGTATTTACTTCCGAGTTTAGAGTAACAGTGGGTAATAACACTGATTAGCGATTTGGTAACCGAACGATATATATTGACATATATTCTCTGTTGTGTATCTCTTTGTGTTTGCATCTCTTCGAGATTATATACCTTGTATATTGATAACCCTCACCGTAAGGTCTGCCGCTCGTATCCAGGCAGACTAGTATATGTTTGTTGCACAGTTATATTAATAAATGTATCCCGTGTATTGAACCCGTGTGTGTGCGTTGTTAGTTGTTCTGACGATTGATTTTCTAAAAGCCCCGACGAACAACCTCGTGATTACTGCTACAATTAATAATTGTCTCAGTAAACCCATCAAAACCACTACATATTTAACCCTATTTTTTCTTTAGTTTTGTATTTAACTTATTATATGATAGTCAGACTTAATGTATATTTGAACAATGAAAATATATTTTTACAAGATTTTACATTAAGCACTTAAAATTAATATGGTTAATAATAGTAAACTGTAACATGCTGTAACAAGATCGGTTAAACTGCGAAGAAAATGCTTTCAGAGAAAATGTTTCAACCAAACCTGTTCCCACACACCCCGCCCCCACTACCATTAGAATATACACAAACATTTTAGCGTTTCATTCTGAGCAGAAGACCCTCACACCTGAAGAGTGCTGGCTGTGACGAATTAAACCGGTTTTACAGGTTTCAATCACAGACCATGTGACATGGGACTCAGTAAACTACAGTAACACCGTATTTGATAACGCTTTAAAAACGCTATAAAATAATGTGACTTGGCACAGAACAAGTTTACAGCACAGTACAAAGATAAATGCTGACCATGACTTTAGAAGCATAAATTGCCTTACACTCAATTTAAACACAAGCTGTCTTTAGCCCTCTAAGCTGGTTCATACAGAAATGTAGAGATCTAGGCTCAGAACACACAGCTTCATTAGCGAATACATATGCAGGACAACTAGAGAAGACGTTTTACAGAGGATGGATTTTTAGAAACATCCCATCAGTGACATCACTGAAGTCAACTCCTAGGTACTGTAATAATACCTAACCAAAATCCGCAATATGGAAACAGAACCTGTGTGATTGTTGATAGATGATGTACTCGTAACATTTTTTCAAGACGAACTACAACATTTAAAAAATGACTTGTATGTACTTGATATCTCTAATCAATCCACGGGTCCCAGCACAAAACGAAAGTAAAACGCATACCGTTTCACGCTTCTTATTGCTCAAAAGTAATTTGACCGTATGAAATGCATAATATAAACCTAGAAACATATACGTGAGCAGTACTTAAGCACTGTAGTATCGGTGTTAAGACATACCTCTCAAATACTGTAAATCAAGTTAAAAATATCTCAAGACCGATTCTGGTCGTAATGAAACCATGCAAGGGAGTTTTAATGTCCGTTGCAGTTCTTTTGCAACATGAATATAATTATATCGTTATTAATTTCTTGAGATACGCGATTCCATATTATATTCCCTTTTAATCAAATTCTAAAAGTATGCTTGTTGACTCCGGTATCACGTTAGTTAAAGACTTCGAAGCTTACAATGTTTAGGGAGAAATGGAATACCGGTGTGTATTTTTTTCTTTAAAGTACCGAGACCAGCCATATACTGTATGTTTATGTTAAGATTTCCCTTCAGTGGTAAAATTAGATATGAATATTCAATACTTAAATGGGCACAGTTAAGACATTAAATATACATATACATACTGTATACAGTACAGTTTGCATACGGTAATATGTTTATGTTACGCGATTAAAAAATAAATAAATAAAAATGAAAAGTCCAGCACCAGCTGGATTCGAACACACAACCTGCCAGTTGGTAGTCACGCACCTAGACCAGTAGGCTACAAGACAGCTCGCATGATCAGGTAGGCGAAACAGCCCTACACAGTCCTGCCGCAGTACACGGATATAATCATACCGTTATTAAATTCTTTAGATACGCGATTCCATATTATATTCCCTTTTAATCAAATTCTAAAAGTATGCTTGTTGACTCCGGTATCACGTTAGTTAAAGACTTCGAAGCTTACAATGTTTAGGGAGAAATGGAATACTGGTGTGTATTTTTTCTTTAAAGTACCAAGACCAGCCATATACTGTATGTTTACGTTCCAAAATTAATATCGTTTATGGCCTTCACACGCGTTACAGTATGCTCCTATTCTTTTTATGCTCAGCTACTAAGATTTCCCTTCAGTGGTAAAATTCAATATCTACAACGGGCACAGTAAAGACGTTTACAGTAAGTCTTTCTACGACAGACCAACGGACCACGAGTGCCCCTGTCGGTCAACCAATCACGCACCGCGGTATCGCGTGTCATCATACCTGCGGTATCTGTACTGCGGTGTCTGTACCGCGCACTTTGAATGGCTGCATCTGTATTCTAGCCCTAAATGAATTAATAGCAAACATGGTTTACATAAAATACATTTTTCCAAGAAAGTTTATAATAATACGATCTATAGTTGAAATCTGAGCCTAAATAAAAAGAAAAAGCATTTTCAGAGAGCAATTACGCTGTCTTTATGTAGAATAAGTGATTAGGTTTATGAGCAATCTAATTACTTATTCGTTTAAAACGCTATATAAAATAAAGTTTATTATTAATTGCTGGACAGAGCGGTGAACATTATTATGCATAAGACAAAGATAACGATCCTGATCAGTTTAGAAATATGTGTACGCTGTAAGGTTTTTACTTCTTAAACTTTTAAAATACACGTTTCGAATAGAAAGAAATCCTCTTCCTGGTACAGTACTGTATGTATAGCAAACCAGCACGTCTTTTTTCTCCAATCAGAGGGGTGTCAGATGGTGTCAGCCAATCACCATTCTGAAGCCCTAGCATAATCTCTGGTATGGGGAGACCCCAGAATTCTGTCCCATAGTTTAGACAAATGATAGATACTTTTATTGATCCCGTGAGGGAAATAAAGTAAATCATTTTCATTTTAGGAAATTATTAAACGCTCAGTTAAAAGCAAAGGAGATTGTCTGTTATAGTGGAAAACAAGAGTTCAAACAAGAGTTCACTGGCATTATATCCTAGAAGACACAGACCGGCGCAAGACCAGGAGAATGCCCGCAGCGTAAAAGAAAATGCCTGATGAACTAGGGATTGGACAGTTTCCAAGTGCTTGTACAATCGATGGAAATGTTCAAATAAATGTGCAAGAAATAAACTAAATAATCATTTATTTCTTTATCATATTGGCTAGCTAAGTGGCTGTGTTTCTGCGTTGGGTAGCAACGGGTGACTGTTCTCAGGCGGAAGATGTAAACAGCTTAATTTTTGTGTTAAATAATTTTTTTTAAATTAAAATTCATTCTATACAGCAATTGCATATTTGGGTACCGTTTCATAAAACTTTCATGCTTAAAATGTTTAGGGAGAAATGGAAGACTGGTGTGTATTTTTTCTTTAAACTACCAAGACCAGCCATACACAGTACAGTTTACGTACATACAGTAATGTTTATGTTCCTAAATGTTCCTAAATTAATATTGTTTATGACCTTCAGATGCGTTATGTTCCTCTTCTTTTTATGCTCAGCTACTAAAATTTCCCTTTAGTGGTAAAATTCCATATAAATATTCAAAACTAAGTGGATTAATGTGCACAGTAAAGACATTAAATGATTAAATCTTTTCACTACCAACCAATGCACCACGAGTGCCCCTGTCGGTCATTTTGGCCAGCCAACCACTTACCGCGGGGCACCGGCACTGGCTTGTGGGTAGGTTACTGTACCGCGGGTTTGTACCGCGCATTTTGAATGGCTGCATCTGTAAAACTGAGGTCCTGACACTCTGTGGTCATTATAAATCCAGCATCCTGGCAAAATTTCCCATTGACCTTTATTAATCATGGCCTTCTAATAATCCCCATCTATGAATTGCCTTCTTCAGTCTGTTCTCCTCACCACTGATAGTTGGTGTGTGGTGAATGTACTGGTGAACTATTGCTGCCATCACATCATCCAGGTGAATGCTGCACATTGGTGGTGGTGGAGGGGAATCCCCATTACCTGTTAAGTGTTTGTGTGGTGTGTCCAGAAAAGTGCTATAAAAGTATAAGCAATTATTTGTATTATTATCTTAAAGTACTTAAGGTGTTAGATGAGACACATTTCATCCAATATCTGGATGTTGCACCAGCAGTCCCACTACACAGCAGATCAGATGGGAAATTATTACTTATTACAGATGGGTGAGTGAGAATTGGTACAGTAAGTGGCATAAAGTGTCATGACATCTTGAATGCTATTCAGGCCTGGCAATTTCTTAGAGTAAAAAAAAAATGTCTTGCTACTGTACCTACTGACCAACCAACTTTACTTTCAGCACCATCCTGGTATAAGAGGGTAGGTTGTGACAGGATGGCACAGAAAGCTTTGGGGAATGACTTGCAGTCCTCCATCTCCTGAATAATTGATGGAAGACAATTGAGCAGGTGACAGTTAAAAACCCAAAATCAAAGGCTTTCAATTTTTGATCTGCATCTGCTGTCTGTGGAAGACAGCTGATCCCCCTCTACTATGCACTGCACCAGAAGGAGAGAGGGAAGGAAATGTCCAACTGACCATGGAACCTATGGAGATTTGGAGTTATGGAGATTTTTGGGAGCTGGTAAGCAGCTTAACCGCCTGGCTATTTATAGCAAGAGTATTTCTGAAAAAGTGTACTGAGAGCTCAAAGAAATAACAGAGTATGTGTTTGTGCTTTGCAGTTTTTATACACTGTAAATAAAGAACTGTGTTGTTTTACCATAAGTCTGCGTACATGTGTCATTGTCACTCAGACATACCTATTAAAAGACCCACTACTAGCTGTTCATTCTCCAGGCAGTATCACATAGATTTGGGGGGGAAGTTTCCTGTTCCTGTATTGATAAGGTCAAACCTTGCTGACATAAACGTTTAATTGTAAGTCTAAAATAAACCATAAAACCATGTGCAAAACTACATTACACAAAAATACTGAACTCACCCCATGCATTTTTCACTAATGTAACAATAACATCGTTTACAAATGGAGATTATATTCCATTTTGCATTGTGTATCCAAAAATAATTTCCGTCATGAATAGTGGAGCATGTGTCTCCTTTCTTTTAAATCAAAATCATAACTTTTGCATTATACCTCAAAGGGTGTCCCGGTGTTTTAGAATGTAAAACTTCTTACTAACTTCATTTCCTCTTGTACATTAAGTGCTTTGCAGTGATTAGACAGTCTGGTCTTAAGTTAGAACCCCATCTAGTGGTCATTATTATTATTGGATATCTAGCTGGCAACATCAACCCCATGTTGCAAATTTTCAGTTTTACTGTTGGAATCTATACATATGAAAGTCACCCTAAGTCACCCTCTTTCAGTTGCAGAAATTACACTGGATAATAACCAGGTTAATCACAGAGCAAGTGAGTGAGTGCTCTCCCAGAGTAATTAAACATTGAACCAGAATAGCTTAAGAGCTTGATTGATTAATAGGGAGTGAGGCAACATGTAACTCTGCCTTATTAGATGACTGTTGTGTAATGCTTTTAAGAGTTATCAAAATAAAGGAGAGCTTACAGAGGTTTTAAGTACAAGATCCACTCACTCTTCAGAGAAAGGACCCACTTCCAGGGATAAACATTAGCTTTAAAATGGAAAGGAGAAAATGAATACATTGTGTATATTTTTTATGTGAATATCTTAATATAAATGGGTCTAAATTGTATCTTAAACACACCTTTGTAGAGAGTATAGATGATTGTGACAGAGGATGATTACTGTAGGATGATTAAGTCACAGAGACTACAAATATAAATACATACATTTCCCAAGTACATATTGTAGTCACATGAGAAATTGCCAGCAAAACAGATGTGGATAAAGCAGGGGAAACATAATCAATAACACATAACCCAAAATAACACATACGTTCTTACACAAACATAGCCCCATCCAATATTTGTCTTACAGATAAAAAAGTGATCACAAGTTTGTGTCCTGTACTGTCAATGTTAAGGACTTCCACTTTTTTAAGATTCGAAGTGTAACAAACCAATCTGTTTGGTTGGAAATGAATAGGTTTAAGTTTGAGTTTATTGTCATGTGTACCTGAGAACAATGAAATGCTTACTTGCATGGTATCCTCACATGATGAATGACATAACAGAAGACATATGGTAACATTGACATAGAAAATGACATACAAATGATATTACAATCAAGAAGACGGGAACATTATAGCAGCTATAATTTTAACCAGCATTTAGATAGCAGCTATGTTTTGCACGTCAAAAAGTGACAGTATTTTTTACTGTCAAGTAGTGGCAGTATTTTAAGTTCAGTGCAAAAACAGAGGAGTATAAGCGTGGATTGGAGGATTTAAGAGGTAGAGTTTAGGAGTCTTATGGCTGAGGGGTAGAAACTTCCTTTGAACCTAGAAGTTTGCGATTTTATACTCCTAAATCTTCTGCTAGAAGGAAGAAATGAGAAGAGTGCATTCCCAGAGTGGATTTAGTTATTGGTTATATTATTTGCAGTTCTGAGGCAGCACATGGTGAAGATGGTCTGGATGGAAGGACGTTCGGTACCATGGCCTCAGCTATCTCCTGTATTTTTTTATGGGGATGAGCTGGACAATTGCCATGCCAGACTGTAATGTAGATATTTGTGAGTGTTTGTGAAGACATACCAAATCACCTGGATCTCCTGAGAAAGTTCCTGAGAAAGTAGATTCGCTGGTGTGCTCTCGTGATTACTTCATTTACATGATGGGACCAGGTCACATTTTTGGTGATGTGAATGCCCAAGAACCTGAAGCTCCTGACCATCTAATGCTACTGACTGGGATGTGGCCTCCTCCGTGCTTCCTGAAGTCAATAACCTTAGTTTTGAGGGAGAGGTTGTTGTCCTGGCAACATAACACCAGGTCCTTAACCTCTTTCCCTTACTCTGTTTCATCATTATTTGTGATCAATCCTACAATAGTGGTGTCATTAGTGAACTTAAAGATGGAGTTGGAGCTGCGTCTAGCCACACAACTTTGGGAGTAGAGCTGGGGCCTGAGCACACAGCCCTGGGAGGCTCCTGAGATGAGGATCAGAGTGAAGGAGATGTTGTTGCTTATTCTCACAGATTGAGGCCTGCCTGCCTGAAAGAGAGAAGCACTAAGGCCCAGATCCAAGATTTTGGTGACCATCTTGGATGAGATTATGGTATTAAAAGCTGCACAATAATCTATGAATTATGAATAGTAATCTGGTTTAGGTGTTTATATTGTCTAGATGAGCCAAAGCACTGTGTAGTGCAAGGGACATGGCATCAGCTGTGAACCTATTATGTCTGTATGCAAACTGAAGTGGATCAAGATTGTCTGTGAATCCAGACTTAATGTGTGCCATTACCAATATCGCAAAACTCTTCATTATGATAGATGTGAGTGCTACTGCGGGATAATTATTAAGACACATTACCTTATTTTCCTTGGGTACTGGAATAATGGTGGTCCTCTTGAAACAGCTGCAAACAGCAGACTGAGAGGTCTATAAATACTCCAGCCTGTGTAGGTATTCCATCCGAATTAGCTGCTTTGGGAGTGTTAACCCACTTTAAAGGTTGATCTCACATCAGCCAGAGTGTCAGGGGCTGTATGGGCTTGCACAGGCGATTCTGTGTTCATGTGTTTAAAACAGGCGTATAAGGCATTAAGCTCATGGAGGAGAGAGGTGTTTGTATCAGTGATTCCACTTGGTTTCACTTTAAAGTTGGTGATGGCTTGTAATGCTTCCAAGGATTGTAATGCGCCAAGCATTAGAGGTGTTAGACAAAATTTCTAAATCTTGTATAGTTTTTTAATACTTTTGATTACTTTTTTGAAGGTCTTACCTGTACCTGGTTTCTTGTATAATTTTAAGTCACTGCATATAAAAGCCCAGGATAGGGTTGTTAGCATGCAATGAATTTCTCGGTTAATCCATGGTTACCAGTTGGGAAAAGTCCACATTTTTCATAGGTACACAGTTAACCACACATTTCTTGATAAAGTCTGTAACAACTGTTGTGTATTTGTTGGTTGGTCCAGTCCACAGACTCAAAGCACTCTTGAAGTACTTACGCTGTCTCCTCGGACCAGCATTGTACCATTTTCACTACCAGGTTCTCATGCTTCTGTTTCTGCTTGTAAACAGGAAGGATAAGCACAGACAGGTGACCTGATTACCAAAATGCAGTTGAGAAAAAGAGTGACAGGCATCCTTGATGATAGTGTAACAGTGGTCGAGAGTGTTAGCGCCTTATGAGACAGAAAACATGTTGGTAGTATTTTGGATGTATTTTCTTAAAAATTGGCAGGATTAAAATCCCCAGCTAAAATGAATATAGCGTCAGGGTTTGCAGTTTCATGTTTGTTAATTACAATGTTTGGCTTGTTGAGTGCAAGTTTGTTGTCTGCTTGAGGTGATATGTAAACTGCAGTCATGATGACTGAAGAAAACTCCCTCAGTAGGTAGAAAGGGTGGCATTTCACCATTAGATATTTCAGACAGGTGAAGCAGAAGTGAAGCAAGATTGTCACATCTAAACAGCATGAAGTGATTTTCAGACAGTATACTGTACCTCCTTCCCCTTACCGGAGAATTCTGTGCGATCGATACAAGGTCTGGAAAACCATCAGGCTGGAGGGCAGGATCAGGTGAGTTTGGAGTGGCCATGTCTCTGTGAAACAAATTACAGAAGTCCCTCATCTCTGGTTGATTGATCAACCTCACACTGAGTTCATCTAGTTTATTTTCCAGCAATGTTCACCAGAAGAATGCTTGAGAGCTTACAGAATTTCATTCTTGCTTGGAGGCCTCCATTTCTACCATGCTTCTGCATTCTACGTTGTTAAGTACTTGTTCGGTGCTTTCTTGAAGAGTCAGGTGAATCACGTGGCAATAGACAAAAGAAGGTAGTCTGGATAGCTGTTCTAGGTCCAAAATACTAAAACTTATGTCTGAATCTCTTGATCTAATGTTCAAAATAGCATATCAGTCTTATAAGAGTACTGCAGGAATAGTTTGTATGTATAAAGGTAACACAAATAACACACAACATGACATAGAGTACAATATGTGAGGACCTGTCTCTGGCACCATCTTGAATCAAGTAGGATGGTCATTCAGTTCAAGTGTTGTCTGAGTGCCATGTTAGTTGTGGTGAGTAGTAGCGGAGAAAGAAGGAGTTTGGAGACTTTTTGTAAAGATAACCGAATCGAGATATGGTTAGTGGAGATGAAGACCAAAACAAGGTGGAAAGGATTCACTATTGGTTGGTTTTGACATGTTACCATATAGTATGTGCAAACATATTTTTCTAAACATGTGACTGTGAATTCTATTAACACAACGTCACAGCAATGTTTTTTACAAATACAACTAAGGCTTTTCTTTGATTCTGGAGCAATTTTGTAATCAAATGCAGTCTAAAGGAAAGTATACAAATTGTCTTTATTCACTCCACACTCAGAACTCCACCACACAATTTATTTTTTCTGGTATTTCTGTAATCTGTTTTAAGACAAAGACCAACTGTTTTCTTTTTTCATCTCTTAAGGAAAAGGAGAAAGTATAACTATAAACAAGAAAGCATAACTGTACACAAAACATGAATAGTGTTCAGTAAGTGAAAACTTACTCTGACAAGCACTTTAAAATATATATCCAGTAATCCGTTTTGACCTGGCATATAATCTGGACATGTTCATGTTCAATTGCCGTCTGTTTATTTTTTGTGATTTTTGGTAAAAAAACAATAGTAATTTAATTTTTTTCTTTTATGGCCAATAGCTTTGAAGCACAATAAAATGTCCATACAAGAGCAGTTATTTTTTACAAGTTAATTGGCAGACATCTCTTGTTCTTTTAAATGTAAAGCACTTGAATTATATGGTAAATTTTCTCAGATGGTGAATGCTAGCCACCAGCCTTCCATTAGTTAATCGCCTGATAGCAGATGTTGACTGAGAATCCTGCTTCCCCTGAAAAAAAAATTGGCAGTCTATTACACTTTCTAAAATCCTTTTAAGAATGGAGCTTAGGTACGATAAGCAGCTCCAAAAGCTGCAGGGAAGAAATAGCCTTTCTAGAAAAAAAAACATTGTAGCCTGACAATACCTCTCTCTTACAAGACCTAGCCTCAGTGACTGCACATCAGACTTTGTCTGCTTTCTCAGTTTCTCAGTGTGTGAGCAATACCAGCTTGAATCTGGTTAAACAGCTTTTGTGCACAAAGAAGACTTTTTTTAGGGAATGCAATAAATATTCTGAACGTCTGCTGTTGGAGCTAATCCTCATTTGTCTTTTTTTGTGGGGCATCATTCTTTTTTTGCAAACATGGAGAAACTTCACAGGAATTAACAACTTTGTTGTATTACACTACTGTAGTCAGGAGGCAGTCTTTCTCTTCATTTAGAAGCTTTCTGCTTGTAGGACCTGTTTACAATATATGGAGTAACTGGAAAATATATGCACGGCAAAATAAACTGGAGAAATCATATAATATTGTGAAATCATGTAAACTGACAGACGTTTTTCAGACACATAATTTTATATTGTCCTTGCCTAGTTTGTTGCATATTTGTTTTAAGTTAATTTTTTCCATAGTTTTCCACTAATGTTTTCACTTAGCATTTGTGGAAATCTTGGTTTCTTTACTGAGTTCCAGTAATTCTGGGTTTGGTATTGAATTTCAGAAGACATTGGAGCTCTTAATAACCAAGAATTCATATTTTTCTGGAAAACATCTGTATGTATGTTTTGATTTATTTTAGATTTTTTTATCTTCTACAACACATTTTTGTAGTGCCTGCATGATATTGTGAGTCATGCTGCACAGCATTGTATTGCAGTTGTTTTACATTTTTAGTCTCTTGATGGTGTTTTATTTTTAAAAGTTTGCTGTTCAGTGAATAGCTGTTTGTTACACCATTGTTATTTAATTCAGGTTGGTTCCAGATAGATCGGTTGTCTATGGTAAGGTTTCAGTTGTTCTGGCTCAGGTGTTGACAAAGGTCTAGTGTTGTTTACAGGAAGTTAATCTCAGTTTTGTATAACCCATTGAGGGTGTCCTAAGCTTTGACCATTTTGAGTTCTGGTTGAATTCCGGTGTCAAATAACTCCTTATCAGTGCCTTCATGCCTCTTCAGAAAGAAATTTTGAGGGAAGTCTGGACAACAAACAAGTAAGTCTTTCCATTTATTTTTGTGACTGTGAGTAATTCTGAACATCATAATGCACATACACAATTGAAATATTAAAACATACAATTTCAGTAATGTGGTTATAATAATATGTACAATCCATCTATTTTCAATAACCTCTTTACAGGTTAATGGTAAGCTGGAGCCTAAATCCATAAAACAGTATGTGCAAAGAAGTAAACACTTTAGATTCCAGTCCGCCACAGGGCAGATACACATTCAAACAGAAAACAATAGAGAGCCCAGTTAACCTAGATAGCATGTCTTTGCATTGTAGAACAAGATGTATTTCAACTAAGATGTGAACAATTCTGTCATCCAAGCATTTACAGTAGATCAGAAAAGCAATCAGCAAGTACTGAAATAGTTACAATTACAGTCAGAGTTACTTAATGTCCAGGTAGTATGGCGATAGATTTAAGAATAACCTACATAAACATGATCGTTCAGAATGCATTATTTTAGTATTTGAAAATGAGGAAACATACAGTATAAATAGCAAAATGCCCAGAATTGAGTCCTTTGAAACAACAGACATATAGCAACCTGCACAACATCAGAACAACTACAGCTACAAAGAAAGGTAAAGTATATCAAAGTGCCACAATTTATACAATTAAGTTTATGTCAAAATCAAATATTAAAATTTCTTCTATTTATAAAATAGGTTAGTAATTCTGTCAAAGAACAAAATACTGAAACTTATTAAATTATTTACATTTAATTCCATTTAATAAATGTCTAAGTTTCAATCTCACCTCTTTTCCAAGTTCAAATATTATAATTACATCAATGATAATACAGTTTAATACAGTTTGAAATTTGATTTCTGTGTTGTATTATTGGATATCTTTACTACATTTAATATCTTAAAAACTGTGTTAGGCTTTCTGGGGAATTTTTAACATAAATCACATTTTGTTTCTTTATGTGAGCCTGTTTCAGATTTAGCAAATATTACCTGTAGTGCCCCACAAGGCTTTATTCATGAACCAATATTAATTTTGTGATTAATTATGAACTCTCTATACAGTATTTATTTGTTTTGTACAATGATTACTTTCAGTATATACAAATTGTATTACCAGCACTAGATTATGAGCATTTAAAACTTTCTTGAAATTAATCACAGATAAAACTGACATCTTATTAGTAGGGTCTAGACAACAAATTGACAAAACTGATTTGACTTAGAAGGCTTATTAGGTTTATAAGAAGCTAAGCTAATATGAAGTCTAAAGTAACCTAATAAATGGTACCCAAGTCACAGATAATAAATATCGCAGGAGTACAATTTCATAACTTTATAACTTTATAATTGTTGGTCATTTCTATGCTGAGAAATGTTCTTTTTATGTTTCATTAAGTTTTTAGGTTTCGTGTGAAATGCTGAAGTTAGAATCATTACAAAGACAAAACTAATATTTCATATCACTCCAACACTGGATTCCTTACATTGGCTCACAGTCAAATATAGGATTGACTTTAAGACGTTATTAATAATCTGTAAGACATTAAATAAATTGGCTTCAGAATACATTACAGAACTGCTTTATCCCTATGAGTTATAGTGTGTCTTTAGGTCTGCCAATCAGATACAGTACTTATCATAACTTTAAGGGTGAAATTGAGAAGCAACCTTTAGTATTGCACATTTCACACCTTGGCTTTAGAATTATCTTCTTGGTCCTGTCCTTCATTTTCTATTTGTAAATCTAAACTAAAAACTGTACATGCAGTAAATGATAATCTTAATTTAAAAATATTTTCTGCTTATGTATATTATTTACCTGTTATTTTTCTGTTCTTTAAAGTGCCTTGCAAACAGTTTGTGAGTATAAATGTGCTCTATAAATATAGTTCAGGTGGGTAGCTGCGTCAGCATGCGTAGGCTGCAAAGGAACAAGTAATAGGTTTATTCCATGCTGAAAAAAAGAAGAAAGAGAACACAATGTTTCAGCCGTGGAGTTGTGTTCTCTTTCTTCTTTTTTTCAGCATGGAATAAACCTATTACTTGTTCCTCTATAAATATATACTATGTTGTTCTGTGTAAATGAGGTTTTTATTTTATGGTATAAATATATTTTTAAAGGCAGCTTTTAAAATATACTTTTTAATTTAAAAAAATATATCATTTTAAAAAAAAGCGGTATTAAGAAAAGGCCTCTCTTGGGAGGTTTTTGTGGAATGTTTCCTATCCAAGTAATTCTTACAAATAAATAAGCATTTTAACAAAAATAAATATTGTGAACAAAAATTAAATTTTACAGGAATTTTACAGGTACAACATTTTACAGACATTTTTTTTTCAATTCTTGTCTTGTCTTCTTGCCTCCCTCCAAGATGCAATGCAAAGTTACCATCTGAATGTTGAAAACATTCTCTTATGTAAAAGCCATATCAATACAATTCCCTGAATAAAAAATTATATGAAATAAAGCTGTAGAATGTTATTGATTTGTTTCCTGAGTTTACTTTATCTATATTGTTGTTGCTTCCATATTCACACATGTACCTAAAACACAATATAATTTTAACCGACAGCTGATGCACATTACAAGGAACATTGTATTCCTTCAGTTAGGATCTTTTTTCTGCTTTGAGAGTCCTGGAAGATACTGTACTATTGACAGAAATATTATTGACTTCATTCATCCCCTAGAGAATGTACTAATCCATTCATTTCATTGTACTGGATGTTGTAAAATGAGCTTAAAGTGTACAATTATTTTTATTTCAGCCTTCACAGTGAAGATTCCACTCTGCCGAAGCAACAGCTGGTAAGAGTTAAGTACATGTACCCTTAGCTTTTGTGAAGTAATCAAGAGAATCCAGTTAAATGAATAAATGTATGTTTAATTATGTTATTATCTTCTATTTTGTTCTCATAGACTGTTCAGATGGTTGTATTTTCGCATAGTGTCACGAAGCGTCTTTCAGGACCCTATGCAGACAGCACAATCTGGGAGGGAGTGAGAAAACACGTGGAAAAAAGACTAGGATAGGGGCTGGAAGAAGAACTGGGGGCATGTCCAGGGTGTGCTGGTGTTGGGGGGGTGTCCAATGCAAACAAGTCCAAAGAGAATCCGTGAAAATAACCTGAATAACCCAAAGTCCAAAGCCAGGTGATCCATCCTGACACAGACGAACGAAGTTAAAAGCCGGAGCGGATTCCGGCGAAGGGTCGGGGGAATAGAAGGGGGTGATGGGGCCAGGCGCTCCCAGTCCCAGACCCAGGTGGTCAGGATGCCGTTTTGAATCCTATGCCGTCAAGTCACTCCTGGACTCACTGGTAGGTGGGTTTCCGGGCATCCATCTTCCAAAGCTGAGCCCAGATTGGCAGGAACGTCTGGTTTTTATACGACGGGGGCAGGAACCGGAGGCAGGTGCAGGAGATAAAGAATAAACAAGGAAGGCCTGGAGCATCCTTAAGAGGAGGGGTTTCTGATCGTGACACATAGAGGTTAGGAATGTGAACCTCAAGTGCGCATGCGCTACATGACTTTGAGTTTTAATATAACAATAATAAATTAATACAAATTTGTATTAATAAGTTAATCTGATTAAAAACATCCTTACAGTTTTGCATTATCTATGGTTGTACATCTATAAATGCTTTTTACAACGTTAAGAGGAGGTTATATTTGCTCAGTTAATCTCCAATCTAATCCATTAGACAGAAACTAGGATTGGTGCTTGGAACAGACCAAATTGGTCATAGAAATTACATTCTTTGTTATCTGAACTCAGTTCAGTTATTACATGTTGTATTTTACATGTTTAAAAAGTCATAATCCTGACATTTTGCTAGTTACTGCAGACTTTTGCACATTCTTTGTACAGAATTTTTTATCAGATTTTTTAAATTGTATTTCATGCTTGTATTTAGCAATGTTATGTGTAATTTCTTTTTAGAGCAGGTAAATAGATTCTTCCTGGTTCACCCCTAACAGATTGGTTTGTTCTGACAGTACACTGTTACTGCCAGATGGGCTGCCAATAAATCCTATTATCAACTTTAATTTCTGCTGATGATGGTTCATTGAACAAAGCTTTCTGCACACTTTCTGAACAGAGATTCTTTTTATTCTTTTTTGGTTTATTGGTGCTTATTTTTAAGGAGAACAGAACTGACTTCTAATCAGACGTACTGTATATGAATATGTCTTCAGATAAGGTAAAGTTGTAAGAGATTAACTCACGCTGGTACAACTAATTAAGCAGTGATTTGATTGTGTTTGTATTTTCTAATAGTCGATAAGATTACATTTTTTGTTTAGCTACTAAAGTGAATTTGTTTCTGGCACATGAATATGTTATATTTATTAATACACTGTATTTTGTTAATAAGCAATGTTTTAAAAAATATACTTACAGTAATACAATTTTTTTTCTATGCTGATCTCCTAATAGTAACACATATACAATATACAAACTATTTCTTTTAGATATAGATGTTAGTTGTGATGAGTAAACTTGCTTTCTTAAACAGCTAAATCTTACAGAGTAAAACTGCAAGCATAATAGTTTTAGTTAATGAGATAAAAGGCAACTGACGAATTAATACAATATGACTAGTACAAAAGGATTTAGTTTAATAAATGTCATAGAAATTGGACTTAGAAGAGAGTTAATAAAAAAAGTGAGTAAAATTAAAAATGTCACCAAATATGAAGTTGATCATATCATTATAGTTTTTTGGTCAGTTTTAAAATATCAGGAAAACTCCTGACGATTATTTATTCTAATTGAACAACATATATATATATATGAGTTGCAATAACGTTGTTTATTACGGTATATCAGGAGCAGGACAAGAGTGAGTTACAGTCACAAGCATATAGTAAAAACATAAAGTACCAAATTTATTTAATTTTGCATGTATTCATAAAATGATTCAAAGAATGAAATGTACTTAATGTACTAACAGTTGGCTACAACATGAATAGAATGTATGCAATAAAGCCTTTCTGCGTACTGTCCCTGTAGTCCAACCAATGGTCCAAGCAGTTCAAATGTCCCAAAATGGTTCTATGACTGTATTGTTATAATTATTTTGTACAAGGAAACAGCAAAACAAGGGAAGTTCCTAGAGTTAATTGAAGGTCCAACTATTTTATCAGAATCACTTCATGTGAAGAGAATTTTCATGCACCCAATTTTATTTGCCTGTGTTACAATTTAGTAGTTTTGGTCCATGCTTGTGTAAATGGTTAGTTAACACATTTGATTTCAGTTTAATCAATGCTACAACTAGGAAATCTGCTTATATTTCTTTTGAGACAATATGAGGTTCCTAAATTGTATAAATCACGCTACATATGTCTTTATAGTGGCCATATTGTTTTCTATTCAGTTTATTGATATTTGTGCAGCCTCTTTCTCCTTAAAGTTGTACAGTAGCTCCTTTGGAAAATTTCATCCATTTTGAAACCATATTATCAAATACAGGGTTCCAGACTTTTGAAAACTTGCTGATACTGTATATTTCTTAAACTGTTTACAAAATTAATTGACAAGACTAGCATTTTTGTTAGTCTTTCATTCTTTCCCAGAGGACTTTTTTCCATTAAATTGTAAAAGATTTTTTCAAGCTCAATCCCATAAAAAATATTCCAAGACTGAGTTTATGTCTTGAAGTTGTTTCATAACTTAACACCCAATACTTTAAAACCCTAACTAAAATATTTAACAGTTCAGAGTGTATGTGTGATTTTGTCATTTGCCCACTATAACTAGAGATTTAAGAGATTTTGTGATTTAAATTGCTGTAAATTCTTTCACCATGTTACAGCTATCTACAGGTTTCAACCACACTAACCTGGTTATGACTTTCTGATTATGGTATATACAGTAAAAAATAATGTTAATTTTAATGTTAATTTTCAGGAAACTTAGATTTGCTGGACATGTTGTTTAATGTTGTAAGTTGACTTATAAGTGTGATCAAGTTGCATGTTCCTTCACTTGAGGTTGATTGTTGTAAAGAAATCCAAATATAATTATATAATTACAGGTTTGTAATAATTGAAATAGCATTTAATGCTTATTTACTACATTTGTCTTGTGGTTTACAGATTGTATATGAAAAAGATTTGCAAAGCAATTACAAACAATCTCTATAAATGTTTGAAGAGTCTTTGAAATCCATATAATGCTTCCAGTCTGAGCTACAGTATGTAATTAGCTGGCTGTACCTTGTAATTCCAAAGTACATGGAATGCAATAGGCTGGGTACTGAGAGGGTTGTTTGGTCATAGATAGAGCCAGGATCTTCTCAGTTTACTGCAAAATAGAAAATCCCTGAGATCTGCTGGGTGAATGCTGGCTTGTTGTGACGTCAGTGAAAGACAATTCACTCATTTAATTGATGCTAATGCTCCTAAGGTGCTACAGGTGTCATAATGTATGAATTGATAAGTGGACCTAGTAGAAAAGTGTTTGTGTGAGTCTTTATTATGCCTGTGCAAGTACAGGTGGTGAAGGAAGAAGCTGAATTAATAAAAACGTAATGATTCCACATTTTGTCGATATGATAAAGAAAATAATTGAGAACTTTATGAGACAATATTTGAGAAATACTTAACATAGGAGTGCAATGTATATAAGCTGATATAAAAGCACATTTTAAAAGTCTTCTGTTTTGCCACAGTCTATAGAGATGCAATGTGGTTGTCTGTGCCACGGGTTTATCTATTACTGTATATCTATTCCTGAGGAAAGGGAAACAAAAATAGTTTTAAGTTTTTGCATGGTATGTATAGACTGAATATGATTCAGAAATACTGAGCCCAGCACAGCCTTTTATTGATATTTTATGTATTAATTTATTTTAGAGATTTTAATCATATTTTGGTGCATTACATTGAGAATTTGTACTAACACTATACACATTTTTGTTATGTCAGAACACTTTTCGTAACTTTTTTGACTGATATAATGTAAAATTAAATGCATGTGTTTCTCAGTAAAATTTTATTTTTATTTTTTATTTATGTAAATTTGGCAGTTAAAAAGGTCCTATTTATTGTTTCTATATTTTCTTTTTAATTTGAGAAAGAGAACACTCCATTACTTTCGAATTAAAGAAAGCTGGAACTAGGGTGCACTGAAAAATGTGATAACATGCATAACATAAACATAAAATTTTGGAAATTTCCAATTTTATAATATATGAAACCAAGGCAGTATTGTGCCAAACAGCAGTAATGCTCTTGAGATCTTGAATTTTAGCAAATGTTTTTGCTGTATTTAAACACAAAACAGTATTTCAGGTAATATGGATTTTCAAATAACAGACACAATAGAGCATACTTATTTTTTTTTTTAAATAAGTTACAGTTAAAGTTAAAGAAAAGTGCAAAACATTATTTGGTATCCAGTCAATACCATTCATTTCCGCCTGGTATGCCCAGTTGAATTTATACTGTCATCAATCACAATTTTTAAAAACATTTTTTGGGATACATACAGTAAGCCAGAACGAATCAATACACCAACAGTTTAGGTCTGTAGTAAGCAGTGACTGTTTGAGATGGTAATATAAATAGAAAGACAAGATTTACTCTTAATAAGATTAACCATGCCGCCACTAAACCTGAAGTGTTCAAATAGTGAGGAGATCAGAGTGAACTGATCCTTCCTCTTGAGAGCTGTCAAAATCACTAGTTGAAAACTGGGTCTCTTTTTTTCAGACAGTGGTTCCCACCTGTTGGCTTTAATTCCATCCCACCTTCTTAAGAAAGGCCTTACTTGGTCTAAGAAGTTGCTTCAATTGAATATGTGCATTTTGTTTCTATTCACAAATTAGGTCATTTATTCCACTTACAAATTACAATGGTTAAAACTCCAACATGTTTAAGAGTTGGGAAAAACAGTTCAAATTACTCTTATTATTAAGTCAATGAAAGGTTTGAATGTTAGCTGGAAAAATTCAGTGTTTGATTGGGCATTTTTAACAATAGAATATGTATACAGTAAATATTCATTTTTAAGTCCTTCACAAATGCATCAGTACATACTGTATGTTGACAATTATTTGGATTCATTCTGCTAATTGCTGTCCACCTTACCTAAAAAGTTCAGCAGGCATTCAATTATCACCTGCTGGTTTGTTCTTCGTTTGTGTAATGAATTTCTTTATCTTGAGTGATGAGTTCCAACTCAACCATATTTTGGTGTTGTACGATGGAAATGAATATACTGTTAATGGTGATTTTTGATTCAGGAAATATTCAAAATGCTGCTTTCAATTGATTATTTTTCTTTCACCTTTAGTAGTTGGTGTGAAATCTTTTTCTACTTTGAGTTTGGGATGTTCTGCTATGAACAGAACATTTTATAGCAGAATTTGCTGCACATTTCACTGTTCATCTTACAGAACTATATCACAATATATGGTGTTATTTAACATAAGTTCAGGAGGAGGTCAAATTCTAATTTCACACTTATGCTTTCCAACATACTGTATAAACAATTGCCAGCTACTATCAACTCTGTGTGCATTGTTTCTAGCACTCTGTGTTTCAGTCTTATCTTGACTGTTACTAAGACCTTAACTTTATTCTGTTTACCTCCTGTTTACAAGCCAGGACTGAAGTCACATTCCAACCTCTTCTTGAATAAGCAGTTCTTCAACCTCAAATTCTCCACAGAAAACAAGCATTAACTATGCCTCTTATATTCATCAGCTCCTTTCATCTTTATTATAATTAGATGAAACTCTTTAAAATCTGTCAGTTAACAGACATCCAGGAGGAGGTCAAATTCTAATCTCACTCTTAAACTCTTCTATTTAGGTTGCTGTTGTGATCCAGGTTCTACTCTACAGCTTCTATAGAACATTCACATTGGATTTCAGAGACCAAGTAGCCAACTACTATTTAATATTTATATACTGTTATATCCAATGCAAGCCCTGTACTGGAAGGAGCCAGCTGTTTCATGTAGCAGTTTGTGTTTGACTGACTCCTGAGCAGTTCCCCTTTAAATCTTTGCTTGAAAAGTAGTGAATTTCAAGCAAAGTTTTAAAGGGAAACTGCAACACTATTTTTACATTTCAGGGTTATAAAACATCGTCATTGATTAGTTCATTTCAAAACACAGTGAATGCACAAAGTACATGGTAATGTGTAAAACCTCCAATTAACATCACAAAATAGACAAACCTGCATAGCATGTATTGCCGTCATTGTCTGCATTTCAGACCGAGGCAACAAAACATCCGGAAATATGAAACGGCCCTGTTATTTTATGAAACTAACACATTAACAACGTTTTTTTTATTTAAGATACTTCATGTAGACTGCCGATTTGAATTAACACAATTGAATTGAATTCAACATAGACTTCAAGACAGTTTTGCTAACAAATACTACTTACTTGTTAACTCTGCATGCAGATCACATTGGAACATTTCTGGAGTGAAATGTCTGCAGCACAATCTATATTTATACATCACTCATGAATCTTGTCCAGAAACTTGTCGATTAGACCAACATCAGTGCTTTTGTTTATTACCCACCTCTTAGCTTGTTGAATATCCCTCAAAAAGCAAGTAGTTTGACCCTGATCTGATCCTCTGTTTTTTGTGTGATGACTATGTTCTGCACAGCCAAAGGCTTGTCAATGAGGCATTGGCTAAAATACATACTGTATGTGAGTTGAGAAAGCCAAAAAAGGATTAATGTCATTTGGAGATTAAGTTTTGAGCAAGCAGGGCAGATGTTATATTACAATTCTCACAAACTCGCTGTTGCCCATGGTGAGACAAAATTTGCAAACAAAATTTATTTTGTTACCAAGATTTAATAACCAGTCTGAGAAATTGGGACTGCAGTTCTCCTTTAACCATGATGACCAATCAGCTTTCAAAACAACTAAGTTTTAATTTATTCTATGAATAAATTTGTAGAATGGTACAAAACAGGAAAAGATTATTAAAATTTTTAAGTCATTGAATATCCCTTTGAGCACAGTAGTTGATAATTAAGAAATGGAAGGTGTATTGTACCAGCCAGATACTGCCTAAATAAAGCTGTCAAATCAAATCGAAGTTTATTTATCAAATGCACAATAATACAGCATGCAGCAGTAGTTGCTGGCAATGAAATGTCTTTTCTGCAAGCTCACAAAAATCACAAAATTAAGGTTATGAAAATAAGGTTACATAATAATAGATATAATAATGTAATAGAAATTGAATAAAACTCAATATGAATAGAGTTGCTATGTGTCCATGGTGTATGCAGTATATTATGTCCAAGTAGTGTAGTATGGTGAATACAATTAACACTGTATGTCCATGTAGCCATTACAGGTGATTTGCTTAAGGAGCTGCAGGTTGGCTGTTTAGCAGTCTCATTGCCTGGAGGTAGAAGCTGTTCTGTAATCTGTTGGACTTTGACCAAATGCTTCGGTCCCATTTACCAGACGGTAGGAGAGAAAACAGTTTGTGACTGGGATAACTGGGGTCCTTGAGAATGGACGTGGCCTTCTTAAGACATCTAGCTGAGTAGATATCCTGGATGTTTGGTAGCTCACAGCCGGTAATGAGCTGCGCTGACTTCACCACCCTCTGCAGTATTTTGCGATCCCGGGCAGAGCAGCTCCCATGCCAGGCAGTGATGCAACCAGTCAGGATGCTCTCAATAATGCACCTGTAGAAGTTGGCCTGGATATGTGATGGCATGCCAAATGTCTTTAGCCTACGGAGAAATAATAGGCGCTGCCGTGCTGTTTTGACCACGGTGTTGGTGTAGTGGGTCCAGGTTAAGCCCTCTGAGATGTTAACTCCCAGGAACTTAAAACTGCTGACCCTCTCCACTGCAGTCCCATTGATATAGATAGGTGTATGATCTCCTCCCTGGTGTTTCCTATAGTCCACAATTATCTCCTTAGTCTTACTGATGTTCAGAGAGAGGTTGTCCTCCTGGCACCATGGTGCCAGAGTTTCGACCTCCTCCCTGTACACAGACTCTTCACCATCTGTGATCAGGCCGATGATTATTGTATCGTCCGCAAACTTAATGATGGAGTTTGAGTTATGCCTGCTGACACAATCATGCGTAAATAAGGAGTAGGCGACAGGGCTAAGCACACAGCCTTGGGGGGCTCCAGTGTTTAGAGCCAGTGTAGAGGATATGTTGGTGCCCACCCTCACCACCTGCTGACGTTCCGTCAAGAAGTCCAGGATCCAATTACAGAGGGAGGTGTTCAGTCCCAGGTCCTGGAGCTTGATGACAAGCTTTGAGGGCACTATGGTATTGAATGCTGAGCTGTAATCAACAAACAGCATTCTCAAATATGTTCCTTTCTTATTCAGGTGTGAGAGGGCAGTATGGAGGGCAGTGGCAATAGCATTTCCTGTTGACCTGTTCTGGTGATACGCAAATTGCAGTGGGTCTAGGGTGTCAGGCAGTGAGGAGGTGATGTATGCTTTGACCAACCGCTCGAAGCACTTCATGATAACTGATGTGAGTGCAACAGGGCGGTAGTCATTCAGGCAATGGTGGACAATGGTGGTTATCTTAAAGCAGGAGGGAACTATAGACTGAGCTAGAGAGAGAGTGAATATGTCCAAGAAGACATGTACCAGCTGGGCTACGCATGCCTTCAGAACTCGGCCAGGGATAGCATCAGGGCCAGGAGCCTTGCGAGGATTGGTCTTTTTAAAAACTTTACACACATCCGCTCTGGATATGACCGGTGGGTTTCCGTCTTAGATTTCTGGAATCTTCCTGACTGGATCTGCGTTACTGACCTCAAACTGAGCGTAGAATGAATTTAGCTCATCAGGAAGAGAGGCAGACTCTTGTGCGATACAGCTGGGTTGCGTTTTGTAGTCTGTAATGGTGCACATACCACTTCATGTTCCATGTGTTGCAACCGTGATGATATGACTCTAATTTTACTCTGTAGTTGTATTTAGCTATTTTGATAGCTTTCCTGAGGTCGTATCTCGATTTTTTGCATTTATCCTTATCGCCAGAATTGAAAGCAGCAGTCCTAGCTTTAAGTTTGGCACGTATCTCGACATTTACCCACAGTTTCTGATCTGGATATGTGGTGTCCATCCAAACTGAGAGGTTATGCAAGGATGTCATCTTAAGGTCAAAGCTTCAACGTTCAATGATTCAATTATTCAATGAAGGAAAATGAATGTCCCTGAGTTTACAATGTCCTGATCACTGCAAAAAGTCAGCCTGTATGAAAAGGGAAAATAATAATTAATGCTCTACAGGAATTTAAATGAAACTGCCAACATGTAACAAAGGTTTTGTGATCACACAAAACAAAATTGAATCATTTTGGTCTAAATTAAAAATTGTACATCTAGTGCAAACCCATCACAGTACATCACTGAGTAAAAGCCATCCCTACTGGTGTTGTGGTAGCAGTATTATGTTATGAGGATGCTTCTCATTAACACAAAACTGAGTGGAAATGTGTATGGAGCAACGTACAGGCAAATAAAGAAGAAAATCCTTCAGTCTGCTCAAGACCTAAAACTGGGCCAAAATTTCACTGTTCCATAGAACAAACACTTCATTACGTAAGCTTTACTTGTGGTTTAACAAGAATAAAGCGAATCTCCTTTAGTCACAGTCAAAGTACTGATTTGAACCCAATAAAATATCTATGGCAAGATTTGTAAATTGTTGTTTGTCAATGATAACCAATCAACTGTTAGATCCACCTACTTCTCTCACATCATTGAAAATCACCAAAACAATCCCAGACATCTTTTCTCCACCATCAACAGACTGCTCAAGCCAAACTGCCCCACCACATAACCTGCCTCATCACAACTTTGCAACACATTCTTAGATTTCTTTAGTTCTAAGATTGACAACATCCGGCATCACATTCTCTCCACTACGGATATAATTTCCACACCTCCTCCCTCCTCATCCAACTTCTCTGGTTCCCGTCTCTCCAGCTTCTCTCTTCTTGACTCAGCATCCCTAAACAAACTAGTTACGCGCATGAAACCCACCACATCTATTTTAGATCCCATTCCCACCACTTTATTCCAGTCCTGTTTCTCTTCTCTCTGTCCCATTGTCCTCAATATAATACATGAATCCTTGAGCACCGGCATTGTACCAACGGTCCTCAAAACTGCTGCTATTACCCCAGTGCCAAAGAAGCCTAACATGGCTCTCGACAATCTTAACAACTTTCGCCCCATCTCCAACTTACCCTTTCTCTCTAAAATTCTAGAACGTGCTGTCACACTTCAGTTACATAACCACCTCATGACAAACAACCTTTTCGAACCCCTCCAATCTGGCTTCCGTCAACTTCACAGCACAGAAACCGCCCTAGTCAAAGTCACCAACGATCTCCTAATAGCTTCTGATTCTGGTTCTCTTTCCATACTCATCCTTCTTGATCTCAGTGCTGCCTTTGACACTGTTGACCATAACATCTTGCTTTCTCGTCTCGAGACTGTGTTTGGAGTCTCTGACACTGCCCTCAAATGGTTTAAGTCTTACCTCACTGATCGCTGTCACTTTGTCTCTCTCAATGGGTACAGGTCTGAAATTGGTCTTGTCAAGTCTGGTGTCCCTCAGGGCTCAATACTGGGCCCCTTGCTCTTCAGCATTTACATGTTCCCACTTGGTCAGCTTTTAAGATCACATGGCCTCAGCTTTCATTTTTACGCTGACGATACTCAAATATACATCCATACCAAACCCGACACTGATGTGGCTGTCTCTATTCTATCTAATTGCATCTCTGACATAAAAATTTGGATGACTCAAAACTTCCTTCATCTTAACTGTGACAAGACTGAAGTCATGCTTATTGGTACCCCCCATCAACTTCGTAAAGCCAGTCCTGTAACCCTGTCTGTAGTTGGCTCTGTACTTGAGCTCCAATCAAAATTGAAAAACCTTGGGGTTATATTCGATTCTGGCTTAACATTCGACCCACATGTACAGCATACTGTCAAAACATCTTTTTTTCACCTTAGAAATATCGCAAGACTACGCCCTATGCTATCATTAACTGTGGCTGAAAAGCTGATCAACATATTTGTATTCTCTCGAATTGACTACTGCAATGCTCTGCTCCCTGGGGTATCTAAATCTACTCTGAACAAGCTGCAGTATGTCCAAAATTCAGCAGCCAGAATCCTGACCAGATCTAGTGCAAGTGTTCACATTACTCCTATCCTGGAGTCCTTGCACTGGCTTCCGGTCAAATTCCGCGTAGACTTTAAAATCCTCATGCTCACCTACAAGGCTTTACATGGCTTGGCACCTCAATACCTGTCTGAACTTTTATCGCCCTACTCCCCACCTCGCAACCTCCGCTCTTCAAATTCTGCCCTCCTTACTGTCCCCCAAGCCCGTCTACATTGTATGGGCGACAGGGCCTTCTCCTGCTATGCCCCCAAGCTCTGGAACTCCTTGCCCAAGGATATTAGAGAGTCACCTTCTCTAAACTCCTTCAAATCCAGACTCAAAACCCTCCTTTTCAGAAAAGCCTTTACTTAACTGGTTCCATTCTTCACCCCTCTGCTCTTCTTAATACCATCTTCCACGGTCTCCTCTATTGTTATTGTTGTATTGTTGTAATTATAATTGTGTCCTGTCTTGTGAAATTTTCTTATTTATTGTTGTAGTCTTCTTATTTATTGTTATTGTCATCCTGTAAAGCGCTTTGAGAAGCCACCTTTAAAGGCGCTATATAAAATAAAGTTTATTATTATTATTATTATAACTTGACACAAACTATAGAAGAAAATTGGGTAAAAATTGCACCATTCTGCTGTGAAAGTTTATACTTATCCAAAAACACTCACAGCTGAATATTTTTGCAAGGCACTTTATATATATCCATAGTCTGTTACAACCATGCACCACACCTGTCACTAATTCCTCTTCATTACCTCATTAATTCTACTCATCTGTTCCATTCACCATTTAAACCCTCAGTTCCCACAACACCTTGCTTGGTATTGGAGTCTCTCGTTTAACAGTTTGCTGCTTGCTCAGTTGCACTCACCATGTGTTTTCACTTCCCCTAGTCTTCTGGCCTTTTGACCTTATTCTTTGACTTTTGGATTTCTCTCTTTTTGGATTTGTTTGCTACCTGGACATTGGCACATGCCGTATAGGGTCCTGCTTTAATTATGGTGTTTAGCCTTAACATAGACCTCAAGAGCAGAGGTTGGTTATTTTCACATTTCATTCTATTCAAATATTTATTAATGACATACTGTACATATATTGTCACTTCTCAACCTTTGCTTAACATTCTGATGTGCTCAATGCAGTTTTTGCCAGAACAAAATTGACACATGGAAAATTTTGTTTGTCTTACATTCTAGACTAGGAGGGCAAGTTGCATAAGGAGTTTATGTTGATAATTCACAGAGCCTTTTAGGTTAACTTCTAGAAGTAAGCTGTGTTGATTAAACCTGACATTTTGCTTCCTGTAAGCCCTGTTAATTCTTTGACAAAGAATCCTGCTTATTTGTTCAGTGAAACCTGAAATAGACAAGTGGAGTGTCTGCAGAATGTTTAACTTGACAAAACTGGGAAGATCATTCTAAAATAGTTTTTATTTTTGGTGGCAAATACATTTCTGATCTTTTTGTAGCTTCAGATTTTTTGTTTGTTTTTTTTTGGGGGGGGGGGCATCTGATCTTCCATTTTTTTGTTTTTGTTTTTTTTTTTCCATTTTGTAAAATTGAGTTAGACAATCTTCCAGACATTGATGTTTTTCAGTTTCTTACCTGCATTTTAGTTAGTGTTTTATTGCAGTGTAGTTTAAGAAAAACAAAATGTCATGGGGAAATTATGTGAAAAACACAAATGTATTTAACAGAATAACAAATTGATTTATATTTCACAAATTATTTAAAAATACATTTTGTTTACTATGTGTTTTAAATGAACACATGAATAAATGTAATAAAAAGTGCTAAATGGAAAACTGAATCATATGTTTTTGAAATGTTTTGTCTCTCATTTCAGCAAGAAAACATTACATGAAAACATTCTTAATCATAGACATTAAATTTCATCAAAGAATGTGGTGAAAGCTTTATTTATAACCTCAAAATAGAAAAATAATGGAAATATTTATGTAGATGTTTTGTACATATATGTTAAACATTTCATTTAAAAATAACAAAGTTCACACACATTTGTAATGATTAGATTTACATCAAGCTTAATTTCCAGTTGGGTGCTTTACTATTGTTATTTGTTGCTTGCACATAGATTTTCTATCATTTAAATGTCTGTTATGAAATTTTGACTGCCTTTAATTTGTACTAGAAATGTCATGTTATATTGTTGAATCTTTTTTGTGTGCTTTTCACCCTTTTTCCTTTCTGTTGCTTTCTCTGCCACATGACTCCTGATGGTGAGATGTTTTCATTTTTATCCTCTGTATTTTGTAATGTACATCTCACATTTGTTCTGAGCATTTCTTCACTGTCATTATTGTTCTTGCTTTTAATAACTTTAGATTGATAATCCATTTGATTTTGCATAGATCTGAATTCACAGCAGATTGGATTTAATAATTTCTCTGCTTTTATAGATTAAAAATTCAGTAAAATCTTCAAAAAAATTTCTGGCCAACTGAATTTCAGACCTATTCACATAATGAATGGAACATTCAGAAAAAAATGTGAACAATTATTTCATTTAATCTGGAAATTGGCATGGTCTGCATAACAAAATTCAGATACCAAGGATATCAATGAGAATGGTTTTATGCTAATGAGACCGACTTTTAAAAGAGACTTAAAGAAAAAAGATATTTAAAAGAAAAGAATACCTAGACTCTTGGCCTACGTTTTCACTTGTTGTGAATATTTCCTTCATTAGCTCAGTATTTAATGCTTTCTTTTTGCACTTCTTACACAGGGTGCTCTCTCAAATCAGAAAGCAAAAAAGAAGAGACAGGAGCCTGTCATGGTGCAGTATAATGGCACTGATGCAAAACCCAAGAAAACTAAGTCAAAGAAGAGTGAAGACCTGTCTGGTGGAGAGGAGAGCACCCCAACAAAAAGTAAGGTCTATACTGCACTAACAGTGACAGCATTGAAACAATTAGTACAGATGTATCTCACTGTTGCTTATTGGAAACTATTTGAAAAAAGTCTTTTGTAGTATTTAATTTGAATATGATCTGGCCAAGTACCAAACTTGTTGTATACAACACTTGTTTAAAAAGACAGGGAATTCTCCACAATGTGTTACCACATTTTAAGTAAGTAAGACTGCAAGTAAGACTAGTCTTTAACTTTTTTTTAAATTGTGGAGAATTCCCAATTCAGGATGGCCGTGTGGGCTCTCCAGCTTGATATTCAAGATAACTTTCGATCTATATCAATTCTAGCACTTTAGCAAGAGTTCTTGAAAAGACAGGAATTAAATATTTGTTTCATTAATGGTAGTAATGTAATCCTTTAGAGAAAGGATTGTTCATTGCCAACTATTCTAGTCGATTTAGATCACATTTTACAAAGACTATTTTGTTTCCTTGGGAGAACCTCATCAGAAATGACTAATAATACATGTGGTGTTTCACAGGGATCTATTTTGATTACAAATGCAAGGAGGCAATTTGGTAATTAGTATCTAACTCATCCAAGCATCTCATCTAGCAGTTTCTTGAAAGAAGCCAAGGTATTGCCTTCAACAAAATGTTTTGGAAGTTTTTTTCATGTAATTGCAATCTGTTCTCTTCTTTAAATGCACTATAAATGTACTGTACATGGTTTCCACTTGTGTCCTCTGGTTCGTGTTTCACTATTCTGAAGAATCATTGTCAATCTCAATGCAGTTTCATAATATACTTCAAAACACCTCTATTTGCTCATTCAGTCTTCATTGTTTGCAAGTTCTATACAAACTACACTATATCTTTAGAATGTTTTTGATGGTCTTGACCCATAAAGATTTAGAAATTCCTGATTCCTCTAGCTTTAGTTCCTGAACCTGAATATGCTTTTTGATGTACGGTGCTGAATCTCTCCCTTTTCTTTCTTTTCCAAGACTTTTGAACAGTGTATATCCACTAATGTTACATTAATCTCCATTTTGTTAGCTATGTTTTAGAGTAACATTACTGCCTGATCATAACTGCCTGCTAATTGGGTAACTCCTATCTAATCAAATTTATTTATAAAGTTCAGGAAAATACAGACACGTTCTCCCTCACCTTACTCCTACTCTAGCTTGATTGATTAATGTATTTATGAAGCTAACCTGGTTATACATAAATGTACTGTAGGTTCAATTTGAATGTCAATTCACACCTTATTCTTGTTTTTTCACCTTTGTTGTTCAAATAAGATGGAAAGAAAGTGAAGAAAAAGAAACCAGACAAAGAAACTGAGTCTAAGAAGAAGACAAAAATGGCCCCCAAAAAGAAAAAAGGTGAGATGATTCGTGAGCAAGACAAAGTGGGTACCTAGCCTTGCAAAAGTATTTGGACTCGTGCAAATTTTTTATGTTTTGTCATTTTACACTTTGCGGTCATGGCATGTTAGAAATTAATATTTTTATAGACATAACCTAGTCCAAACATCCATGCATTTTACAACCACTTTATCTAGTACAGGGTCGTGGGGTCGCTAGAGCCTATCCTGGCAAGCAATGAGCACATATCAAGATACATCCTGGGTGGGACACCAGTCCCTCACATGGCACGCACAGTCACACATTCACACCTAGGGCCAATTATCCCAAAAGCCAATTAACCTCCCAATATGCTTTTGGACATAAAAAAAACAGATTAAACCCACATGAACATACAAACTCCACACAGATAGCAGTCAAGGACCAGTATCGAACCCAGGGACCCAGCTTTTAGAGGCAGAAATGCTATTCATTGTGCCCCCATGCCACCATTTACTCCAACAAAGGGATAAAACAAAAAGAAAGAAGTAAATACTTAAGAAATGTGGATGAAAAATGGAAAAGTCATGATTAGTTGGTCTCATCTGTATGAAATAACATTGGTTCACATGAAGTGAGAATAAATACATTTATCTTAGTAAAGTCCTTCAGTCAAGTAGGAATGTTAAGATTCAACCATGAAAATCAAGGCCTTTTCAAAACAACTAATTGATAAAGTTGTATGAAGGTACAGATTAGAAGAAAGGTAAACATGTCAAACACCCTTAATACAGTTATCTATTTGGGCATGGTTAAGTTGATCATTAAGAAGTGGAAGTCACCCAGATACTGTCTAAATCAGGCTGTCCCTCCAAATTAAGCATCCACCTCAATGGTAGCTTTGAAAGATCTGCAATGGCTGAGATGAAAAAAATATCTGAGTCAACAATATCCCAGTCACTCTACAAAGGCTCCCTGTATAACAATCAAAGTCATACATGGTGTTTAAAGTGACAAAGCTTTTAAGTAACATGGCAAGCATGTAGCAAAGGGGTTTGTGATCAAACAAGAAAAAAAATAAATCTTCTGGTAAACATACAAAGTGTTACATCTGGTACAAATCCATCACACTGCATCACCTAGTCTACATCATCCCTACTTTCAAGCATGGTAGCAGTATTAAATTATAGTGGTGCTTCTCATCAGAATGGACTAGGAAGCTTGTCAAGACTGAGGGGAATGTGTGGAGAAAATTAAAGGCAAATTTTATAATATATGCCTCAGTCTACTAAAGACCTATTCAGAAATTTGGTTAGATCATAATGAATGCAAGAGAGACAAATATGTAAAAAGTATTTAGTGAGGCTCGCCTCGCTAAGAGAATGGTGGCCTTTTCTAGGCTGACCAGATCCTCCCTTACTTACTGTGAGGAGTAAGTTAGGGACTTTGTCGCAAGGGTGTGGAATGGAAGGCATGTTGGATGCAAGAATGAGACACAAAAGGAAGTCCTGGGTGCGAGACATACAGTGCCTTCAGAAAATATTCAGACAACTTTTTCCACACTTTGTTGTGTTGTAGACTTATTTCAAAATTGATTGAATTAATTCTTTTTTGCCATCAATCAATACACAACACCTGAAAATGAAAAAGTGAGTTTTTGCAAATTTATTAAAAATAAAAAACTGAAATCTCCCATTTACATAACTGTTCAAGCCCTTTACTATGACACTCCAAATTGAGCTCAGATGCATCTTATTTCTTTTGATCATCTTTGAGATGTCTCTAGAACTTGATTGTAATCCACCTGTGACAAATTCACTTGATTGGACATGATTTAGAAAGGCATACACCTGTCTTTATAAGGTCCCAAAGTTCACAGTGCATGGCGGAGTAAAAATCAAGCCACGAAGTCCAGGAACACTCCGTAGACCTCCGAGAAAGGATGCATAGATCTGGAAAAGGGTATAAAAAAATTGGTAATGCATTGAAGATTCCCAGGAGCACAGTGGCCTCCATCATTGTCAAATGGAAGAAATTTGGAACCACCAAGACTCTTCCTTGGGCTGGCCATCTGGCCAAATTGGGTATTTAGGCAAGAAAGACCTTGGTCAGGGAGGTGACCAAGATCCCAATGGTCACTCTAACAGCGCTTTAGAGGTCCTGTGTAAAGATGGGAGACCCTGCAGGAAGGACAACCATCTCTGCAGCACTCCATCAATCAGGTCTCTATGGTAGAGTGGCTAAACGGAAGCCACTCCTGAGTAAAAGGCATATGACAGCCTGCCTGGAGTTTGCCAAAAGGCACTTAAAGGACTCTGAGAGCATGAGGAAAAAGATTCTCTGGTCTGATGAGACAAAAATTGAACATCATATCTGACGAAAACCAGGTACCACTCATCACCTGGCTAATATCATCACTACGGTGAAGCATGTTGGTGGCAGCATCATGATGTGGGGATACTTCTCAGTGGCAGGGACTGGGAAACTGGTCAGGATTGAGGGAAAGATGAACAGAGCCAAATACAGAGAGGTCCTTGAAGAAAACCTGCTCCAGAGCACACACAACCTTGCAGCTGTAATCACTGCTAAAGGTGGTCCTACAAAGTACTGAATAAAGGGTCTGAATATTTATGTAAATGGGAGATTTCAGTTTATTTTTAATAAATTAGCAAAAATTCCTAAAAATGGGTTTTTACTTTGTAATTTTGGGGTATTGTGTGTCGATTGATAGCAAAAAAAAAAACCAATTAAATCCATTTTGAAATAAGTCTACAACGCAACAAAGTGTGGAAAAAGTGGAGGGGTCTGACTCATTTCTGAAGGCACTGTATACATCGGCAAGTGTGAGATTATGATTTAACTTTTCACCTGAATTTCTATTATAATTTGTTATAATTCCATTTTAGTAGTTTGGTCAGATACTAACAGATGTTAGATAGAAATTAATATATTAATAATATAAAGTATTTGGTGAGGCTCACCTAGTTGAGGGAATAATGTATGTACAAAAACTTCCTGAGGGTGGATGACAGAATTAAGCTCATAATGAACAAAATGCCTTGAATGATTACTTGTACCTGTTTTAAAGTTGTCAGCATTCAGTATTGGGATATGCACAGCATAACTTCTGAACTGAGTACCCTGGAGAGGCATATTAATTTCATAATGTGTAGATGGGAGATGAAATAACTAGGATGGGGGTTAAGGGTTAAGATGATACTTGTATTGTATCAGAAGTGACTGAAAAGAGCAAAACCTCACACTTCTAGGAGGACAAGAGCAAAAAGATGGTAAGAACTTTGTGCTGCAATTGAACTGGGTTGTGGTAAGAAGCAGGAATCAGGTTGAAGCTGCTAATCATCCCAATAGATTTGTATAAATTGAGTAAGTTAGGGACTTTGTCGCAAGGGTGTGGAATGGAAGGCATGTTGGATGCAAGAATGAGACACAAAAGGAAGTCCTGGGTGCGAGACATACAGTGCCTTCAGAAAGTATTCAGACAACTTTTTCCACACTTTGTTGTGTTGTAGACTTATTTCAAAATTGATTGAATTAATTCTTTTTTGCCATCAATCAATACACAACACCTGAAAATGAAAAAGTGAGTTTTTGCAAATTTATTAAAAATAAAAAACTGAAATCTCCCATTTACATAACTGTTCAAGCCCTTTACTATGGCACTCCAAATTGAGCTCAGATGCATCTTATTTCTTTTGATCATCTTTGAGATGTCTCTAGAACTTGATTGTAATCCACCTGTGACAAATTCACTTGATTGGACATGATTTAGAAAGGCATACACCTGTCTTTATAAGGTCCCAAAGTTCACAGTGCATGGCGGAGTAAAAATCAAGCCACGAAGTCCAGGAACACTCCGTAGACCTCCGAGAAAGGATGCATAGATCTGGAAAAGGGTATAAAAAAATTGGTAATGCATTGAAGATTCCCAGGAGCACAGTGGCCTCCATCATTGTCAAATGGAAGAAATTTGGAACCACCAAGACTCTTCCTTGGGCTGGCCATCTGGCCAAATTGGGTATTTAGGCAAGAAAGACCTTGGTCAGGGAGGTGACCAAGATCCCAATGGTCACTCTAACAGCGCTTTAGAGGTCCTGTGTAAAGATGGGAGACCCTGCAGGAAGGACAACCATCTCTGCAGCACTCCATCAATCAGGTCTCTATGGTAGAGTGGCTAAACGGAAGCCACTCCTGAGTAAAAGGCATATGACAGCCCGCCTGGAGTTTGCCAAAAGGCACTTAAAGGACTCTGAGAGCATGAGGAAAAAGATTCTCTGGTCTGATGAGACAAAAATTGAACATCATATCTGACGAAAACCAGGTACCACTCATCACCTGGCTAATATCATCACTACGGTGAAGCATGTTGGTGGCAGCATCATGATGTGGGGATACTTCTCAGTGGCAGGGACTGGGAAACTGGTCAGGATTGAGGGAAAGATGAACAGAGCCAAATACAGAGAGGTCCTTGAAGAAAACCTGCTCCAGAGCACACACAACCTTGCAGCTGTAATCACTGCTAAAGGTGGTCCTACAAAGTACTGAATAAAGGGTCTGAATATTTATGTAAATGGGAGATTTCAGTTTATTTTTAATAAATTAGCAAAAATTCCTAAAAATGGGTTTTTACTTTGTAATTTTGGGGTATTGTGTGTCGATTGATAGCAAAAAAAAAAACCAATTAAATCCATTTTGAAATAAGTCTACAACGCAACAAAGTGTGGAAAAAGTGGAGGGGTCTGACTCATTTCTGAAGGCACTGTATACATCGGCAAGTGTGAGATTATGATTTAACTTTTCACCTGAATTTCTATTATAATTTGTTATAATTCCATTTTAGTAGTTTGGTCAGATACTAACAGATGTTAGATAGAAATTAATATATTAATAATATAAAGTATTTGGTGAGGCTCACCTAGTTGAGGGAATAATGTATGTACAAAAACTTCCTGAGGGTGGATGACAGAATTAAGCTCATAATGAACAAAATGCCTTGAATGATTACTTGTACCTGTTTTAAAGTTGTCAGCATTCAGTATTGGGATATGCACAGCATAACTTCTGAACTGAGTACCCTGGAGAGGCATATTAATTTCATAATGTGTAGATGGGAGATGAAATAACTAGGATGGGGGTTAAGGGTTAAGATGATACTTGTATTGTATCAGAAGTGACTGAAAAGAGCAAAACCTCACACTTCTAGGAGGACAAGAGCAAAAAGATGGTAAGAACTTTGTGCTGCAATTGAACTGGGTTGTGGTAAGAAGCAGGAATCAGGTTGAAGCTGCTAATCATCCCAATAGATTTGTATAAATTGAAAATGTTCTTTCTGAACTGGGAACTCAATTTGGGTGGGGCACATGATGGAGTTAATATTTTTAATGTCCTAAAAGGGTATCAAAATTGACATAACTTTAATATAATTTAATTCTAAGTGAAATAATAAGCCTTGTCTCTGCCTGGTTGATCTGGGACTGCAAGGAGAAGTGGCATCAAAAGAGGTGGGAAAAGAGGAAAGCAGGTGCAAGGAGCTGACTGTTGTTTGCAGAAAGGATGAGTCTGGAAAGCTACTTTATCAAGCTGGCAAGTTAACTCATCCCATCCTAGTTTGTATGGTCGGATCTCTGAAACCTGCCATGCTAGGAAAGGTGGATAACATACAGAGGCTGAAACTGAGCCGGGCAAGCTGCAGTGGAGAAGTGCACTTTATCAGCACCGAGTGCGAGTCATTTGTCTCTGAATGCTGTACATGCCAAAATGCAAAACAGATATACGAAAGGAAGTCCCAGGTGGAAGTAGGCGATATATGTAGGCAAGTGGAAGTTTTGGTTTAGATTAGGATCTAACCTTCCTCCCAATTTTCTATTAAAACTTGTGATATAATTAAATAAACTGCAACAGAAACTTAAGTGTCACTGGGACAATGACCTAAAGCACAAAACCAAATCTACACTGGACTAGCTTAATAAGAAAAAGTGAATTTCCATAATCCAAAACAGATAGGCTTTCATATCAGGGAAGGTGCCAATTAGTGGTTTATTAAAAACTTTCAACCTTTAGGAACCAGTAACCAAACATTACTGCAGTCAAAAGTAATCTTTATCTTGGTTTTCTCTTTATCAGGTTCAGATGATGAGGAAGATGAGGAGGATGCAGATGAAGCTCCTGAAGAAGCCCCCTCAAAAAGGACAAAGAAAAAAACAAAAGACATTGCCAATGCATCTGGAGAAAGCAAGGACAAGAAAGCTAGAGCCAAAGGTTAGAATCCTCCTTCTTCATTGTCTATCAGAACCTCACTTATGAGAGAAGAACTGATTTGCACTGGTTTATAAATTATTACTGGCTTTTACTTATGGCATCACAAAAGCTCAAAACAAAAGTGATTCATTTATATTTTCTATAATGAATGTAATTGTCTTTTTCCTCAGAAATTTAAATAGTTGCTTTATGACCTTTAATCTTAATCTTTTCTAATCTTAGAAGTAATAGCACAGGCAAACTTTCAAGCAAAATCAATTTGTTTCTGTAAGTGATGTTACCAGACCAGTAAATGGTACAGTTCCCATTCGATAAGAAATTCCAAACCAGTACACCACTATGGTGACTCCAAACACTGCTTAAGGAGATTCCGTCCTTTAGACTGAAACATGAAATGAGGTTTCTGACTACTAGTGACCATTAAAGATCATATGACTCTATTTGTGAAGATGTAACCTTAAATTCTTCTATGGGCTTGCACAATCTAGACTTTCTAAATATCTCTCTTAATTCAATTGGTAAAAAAATGGATATATCCACCTAATTTACCATGTAGGGATGATGGTGCAAAATGGATACTATGCATCGCTTAGGCCACCTGGTACCAGGTACTAAATTGTCGGCAGTCTGTAAGACTCTGTAAGCAGCGTACCAGTTGGCCGCAGCTTCGGTGTTTCACGTTTCTATGAGTGGTCATTTTGTGAGTTTTTTGTAACACGATCGCAATTGAGAGGTTTTAAATATGAATAAAAAACATGAAGGAGCCTAGTTCTAGAGTGAAACAGAAATGCAAATAGAGAAAGTATGACGACAGGTTCTTGAATTTCGGTTTCACGTGGACAATTGTGGACACTGAAAAATGTCCTCAGTGTGTTGTCTACCTTAAAGTATTGGATGCTGAGAGCATGCTTCCCAATAAATTGAAATGTCATTTGGAAACTGTTCACAGCAATTTGATATGTAAGCCTTGTGAGTATTTTTCGCGCAAGTTAAATGAATGAACAGAAAGCTGCTTTTTGTAACCAAATTACAGTCCGAAGCAAAGTTCTTCTTTCATACAAAGTTGCATACCGAGTGGCACAATGCAAAAAACCTCATACTATTGGAGTACCAAGAGTAAGCAACAGAGTTCTGTGAATTCTCCCTCCCTTTGCAATTCCCTGCCTTTGTGAGGCTGGGTTTTCAGCACTTGCGGTTATCAAATCCAAGTTCAGATCAAGAGTCAATGTGGAGAAGGAGATGCACGTTGGCATTTCGAAAATACTACCCAGTATTTTTGGTGAATTATGTTAACATAATTTATTAAACAAGCCCACCTACCCATTAAGAGGCACAAACAAAAAGACATTGTATTTCTCCCCCTTTTTAAAAAAACATTTATGTTAAATTTGTACTTTTTCTAAGTCATATTATTTGCATTTTACAAAGATGTTGACTATTTTTTTAATTTTTTCAAATTGTTTTCACATTCAAATAATAAAATGTGTTTTTACTATTTTGATCAAGCTTTTTGGTTTTGATAAAAATTGGATCAACATTGTTTGTATTTGACCCATCATTTCCTTTTCAAATTTATAATCTTTTGTAAAATATCGCACTGCCATAGAACGTATTTTTGACATATGGGAGGCATGTGGAAAATTGACAGATCAAGTGAGGCATGGACCCAAAAAGTTTGGGAAAGCCCTGCTTTACCAATTTGATTCACCAGTTAGAGTGTGTTCACTGTGAGGGAACCTGTGCCAAAATGAGTGGATTGAAGAAGCAGAAAGTTGACAGTAAATGCAGAGTGTTCAACAAAGAATGGACTGCAAAATACTTTTTCACATAGGTTGGAACAAAGGCTATATGTTTAATTTGTAAGGAAAGTCTCAAAGAATATGATCTCAGTTGGCATTATTCTACCAAACATGCTATCTACAGTATGCTAGCAATCTGACACGTGAAGAGTGGGATAATAGAGCTTCCAAACTAGCCGCTAGTTTACAGGCTCAGCAAAATGTATTTTTCCGCCCTTCTACTATCCAAGAGGCCAGCTCAAAGGCAAGCTACCTGCCTGCATATAAAATTGCTAAACAAAGCAAGCCACTCTCTGAAAGGGAGATTTTGAATAAGTGTATGATAGAAACTGCAGATATTCTTTGTCCAGAAAGTAAGAGAAAATTTGAGAAAATAAGTTTATCACGCAGAACAGTTACCCGTTGGGTCGAGGTAATGGCATGCGAGTTAAACATCAAGTTTTATTCAATTATCATTAACCTTGAACTAATAAGCCTATGTTGGATTTTAAACTTATATAGGGCATAGGCTATCTGTAACAGCAGCCTGAAGTGGCCCGCTATACAGTTTAAAAATTTTATGTGGCCCTTGGGACAAAAAAGTTTGCCCACCCCTGGCTTAGGCAGTGGATGAAATAGGTCCTCAATGACAAAAATTATGCAAATACATGTATTATTATTTGAAACTGGTGTGCAGGAAAGAAACAAATGCTGTACATATATAATTTTAAGAAGCTTTGTGTTTGGAAAATTAGGTAATTCTTTAAAATTACACTCGTTAAAGGGAAACTGCAGTTTCCAATTTATTAAATCTTGGCAGCAAAATAAATGAATTGTCAGAATTGAATTTGTTGTTTTTTTTAATTCTGAATTTAACATAATCGTGAACTTTGTGAAAGTACTGTATGGTTGCCATGTTGTCAAGAGTTTGCAAGAATTGGGATGTGAAGCGATCTTTCCTGTTCACAAGTCATTGTAATGACTAATATAATACGAAGAATGCGATGTATGAGCGAAAAAAGTACAGGTTTTACATCAGACATTTCACCACTGAAATGTTCCACTGTGATCTGCATGAAGAGTTAACAAGTAAGTAGTATTTGTCGACAAAACCACCTCAAAGTCGAGAGCAATATTTCTATAGGATTGAAAGAGATGTATTCACAAGTCTGCTTGTTTACAATGTAATAGAGCCACTTCACCATACTGCAAATAATCGTTGCAGAATATGGCAATGCGCATACCGGAAAATGTGTACTGTGTACAATTTACTTTTACTGTGGTTTGAAGTGCACTCATTTGATTGTTGGATGCCAATTTCTTCTAAGCCTCGAAATATACATAAAAATAACGTTGAAAGGGTTGAAACTAATTTGTTCCTTCATCTCAATTTAAATGTTCTTTTCATTATTTTCTGTCATCCTTTTAGAAGAAAATAATGACTCAGAAGCCAAAGGAAAAGTGACAAAATCCAAAAAGAAAGAGCCAGCTTCCATGTTCCAGATAAATGGAGAGAAGCCTGAGGAGAAAACCAAGAAAAAGGGTGTGTTGGCTGTTTGTGTTGCTGTTTAACTATGCTCAGCAGTGATTGCCTTACATGCAGATCATATAGTACTTTTAAACCCTGAAAACAATTAAATAATTGTATTAAACCTATTAAGTATCATTCTCTTTTCAGTTGATCAAACTTCATTAATTCTACAAAAATACAATATATTTGTACACTTTCTACCTTCTGTAGTAGTTCTTTAATACTGTGTAATCATTTTACTTTCTACAGTATAATGAATCAAATACAAAAATACTTTTCCTTGACTTACCAAATTTTTTAATTTGTTTCTATACAATAAACGTCCTATTCTGTAATGTAAATTGACTGTCATTCAGCCTGGTCACCAATGAGAAACAACCCAGCTACAGTGCCATGCAAATATTTTCACAATTTGTAATGATGTCCCATTTTGTTGAATTAAAAATGAGGACCACATTATTTAACGATTAAAAAAGCTAAATGTCAGATAAACTGAAAGAAAAATCTAAATAAAATGTGTTGATTCCATAAATAGTAGCACGATTGGCATAATAGTAAGCATTGCTGCCTTGAAGCCCTGAGGCTCTGGGTTCAGTTCACCCTTTTTATTGCTAATGTTTTTTTATACAAATGAAACCTCAAGAGTTTTCTGTCTTAGCCTTAAAGGTAACATTAGGAAACAATTGCATTTTAAAATTAACTAGCATGTCATATTATTTCTTAGCTGTGCCAATACTTTTTAAAACTGAATAATCTAAGTTTCATATTGTATCATTTTTAAATAAAAACCTAAATCAAAAAGACATTTAAAGTTTTATCTGTCCTTTAAACTACAGTATGTATTTACAAAGGGTAGAATGAGCAACTTCCTGCATTAAAGGACCAGTATTATATATTTTTACACAATGTTAATACATAAACATTTATGAAAATTTGATTATTTGTTCATGGGGCACTATTTATGATGTCGAAATTGTTAATAACAGATTTGCAACACAACATTGTAAATGCTACCATATCACAAATAGAGATTTTAGTAAAATTTTAATATTTTTATTCATGGATCATGTGGATCATTCTTGACTTAAATCGAACAAAGCAAAAAGTTACATGTAAATATCTTGACAAACAGACAAATGATGAACATCTACAAATTTTCTTGAGCCAAAAAATAGGAAAAAATGCTTTTTGATATCTTGAATCACAATTACAGACAGAAAGGTCCCCAAAGTGAAAAATAATATATATATATTTTTTCAAAGTGTGATTAGTTTGTATGTACAAAGAAAAATCCTGTTTCAGCAAAAGTGACAGGGAAAATTTTGACTGCCACATCTTTAGTCTGCCCCAAGTAAGAAAAGAAAGCACTGCAATTTCAGCTGTAGAACATGCACAGGAGACAACTATCAGCTACGTCTCCTGTGCATCTTTGGGAAGGATGCAGGAAAGACTGAATTAAGTGATGTAAAGCGTACTAATGAGGAATTCTGTGAATTAGGAGCACAGTTTAAAAATGTGCATAAACTAGGTTAGTGGAACAATGCAGGAGACTTGATGATAAAAGAACTAAGTTAGGCAAGGGAAAAAAGAGAGGACTTACACTTTATAAGGCTAAAGCTAGAATTCAATCTCTCTTAAAAAGTAAGTACAGGAAATTGAAAAGTTAGGACATTAAAGTGTTAAGAATGTGAACTAAAGGTTTAGATGCAGAGATGATAAAATTGAGACGCTTGAGCAGAAAACCATTGAATGCAAGCAGTCAGTACTTCTAAATGAAAAGCAGAAAAGTAGCTTTGACAAGGACAAGGTACAACTAGAGAAGAATAATGACGAAATACAGGAACAATAGGAAAAACAGATAAAGCAAAAAATGAAACAAAACTTTGTATTACAAAAGGAAATTCTTTTTAGAGTATTTCTCTCTTTTTAGAGATTTAGAGTATTGCACCAGAATGAGCAGGTGCATTTCTGTCAGGGGGCATATGAAGGTTTGAAAATAGAGAGATAGGATAGTGAGTCAGAAGATTAGCTGATATGAAAAAGGAAAGTATAACAATGCTGTCAGAGGCATATATTAACTTAGAAAGTTTTAGTAGACTCCTCCCTGTCTCACCAATGTACAGGAATTTTCTGCAAGAGATGCAGTAAATTAAGTTATTGGAAATACAATGTCATCTGGGTGATCCAGAATTGTCCAGAGGAGTCTTGAATGTGCATGGTATTGGATACAGTATATGTATTTACAGGTGATGTAGCAGGTTCTGTGGCAGGGGAAAGTGCTTGGTGTGGATTACTGTGGGAAGTCATGGAAACTGTGAACAAGAAAATTGTGTGGATTAGGTGGTCAGTAATATGAGATGATAGGGCAGGAAAGAGGGTACCAGTTGGGGTGTCATCCTGTAAGATGAGGACATTTATGGTCCTGGGAAAAGAAATAGCACTAGCACTAAATAGAAAGGTTGTTAGGGTGAGTGTGATCGTGAGTCTGAGAGTTCCTATTTGGGTTGATAGTCTAAGGGCTTTTTTGGCTCGGAAGAGGGCCCTGTCAATAATATGGGTAGGGTATCCTCTGTTAATGAAAAAAGAGTGCATTTTGACGGTTTGGTTATGGAAGTCCGTGTCATCACTGCATAGTCATCAGAGCCTGAAGAACTGTGAAAAGGGGTGAATGTTTTAAGTATGTCTGGGGTGGAAAGAACTTGTTACGATCCCTGCCTCCCGGCAACGGAGGAGGCAGAAGTAGGCGTAGCCCCTATCCATCAGTTCACCTATCAGTTTTCCCATTCACCACCACACCCCCGTCTCATCCTACTTAAACACCTGTCCTTCCCTACCTCGTTGCTCAGTATTGGTTTTTCCGTTCGAGCTTCCTGGTTGCACTACTTCTACTCTGTGTTCGTCTTGGCTTTCGGTTTACGGTTTTTCCCTTTGGACTTTGGCTTTTCGGATCTCGGCTTGGATTGGTTACTTTCGTTCTGTTTCGGATCACTGGCTACCCCTGGATTATCGGATTGCTCTACTGACTACGACTTCGGATCACGCTTCGGCTTCGGTACTCGTTCCCTTTCGGATATCTGGCTTCCCCTGGACTCTCGGCTCGTTCCTACGATTACGGTTTGCTTTTGGATTACGGCTTGGCTTTGTTCGCTCCTGCAAGTGGGTTCACTCACTGGTTCGGTCCCTCTTACCGAACCCCTAACAGAATACTGAGCCATTTAACATGGACCCAGCGGAGCAAGAGGAGATTCGCTCGGCTTTGGATCAGCACGGACAAGCCTTACTTCAGCTCCAGGCTTCTGTCCAACAGATCTCTGCGCACCTGTCTGCAATGCCGCCCATCGCCCTTCGGCTCCGCCCCTGCCAGCTCCTACACCTGCCCCTCGACCTCTTCCACTAACGCCACCTGACAGGTTTGACGGCAACCCTACGAAATGTCGGGGCTTCTTAGCACAGTGTGCGCTGGTTTTCAGGCTCCATCCGGAAACTTTTTTTTCTCCTCAGGACAAGATCGCCTTCATAGTTTCACTGCTAACCGGCCGCGCTTTGGAATGGGCTACTGCTCTGCTTGATCGCGGGGCTCCTGAAATTCAGGATTATGATCTTATTTAGGAAAATTTAAGGGGGTTTTTTGTCGTCCCGTAGTTGGCCAAGACTCTGCCTTCCGCCTCTCCTCCATCCACCAAGGCCGCCGGTCTGTACATGATTATGCTATAGATTTTCGAGTAGCAGCAGCAGAAACTCACTGGGACGATGAGGTCCTTATTTTTCTTTTCTGTCAAGGACTCAGTGAAGAAATTAAGGACCATCTGGTTAATATGCCGCAATTGGGCAATACCTTGGAGGAAGTTATTTCACAGGTATTGCAATTAGAACTCAGAATTCGTCATAGGAGTGCTGAGAGATCTCGGTCCCCTATACTAGAGGCTCCTTGGCTATCACCTTTCAGATCTGCCGACTCAGAACAACCTATGGAAATAGCCCGCACCCGGTTAACCCCTGAAGAACGAGAGAGGCGCCAACGAGAGGGTCGCTGCCTGTACTGTGGGAAATTTGGACACTTTAAAGCGGCCTGCCCTGCAGCATACTCATCCTTGAGGCGCCGCCCACCTTCTCAGAATCCTAAGGTGAGTGAGAATACTCAATTCCCTCAGCTTTCCTCAGGATTTTTTATTTGTTCTACACTATTCTGGGGTAATGAAAAGAGACCTCTTCTTGCTTTTATAGACTCAGGGGTGGCAGGAAACTTTATAGACGCCTCCGTCGCTCGAGCTTGGAAACTACCCTTGACCCTGGTGACTACCCCTCTTCGTGACCAGTCTATTGATGGCTCCCCCGTATCTCCAGGACTTATTAGGTGCCAAACGGAAATTATAAGCCTGCAGATAGGCGCCACCCATGTGGAAGACATCTGGTTTTATCTCCTTGAGACCCCAACACATCCTCTGGTGCTAGGCTTTCCTTGGCTACAGCAGCATGACCCACATATTTCTTGGTCACGTAAAGAGATTGTAGCTTGGGGACCCAGATGTATTAGAAATTGCTGTCGCCTCCCAGTGAAGATTGCACTCATGGCGACGTCCCCTTCAGGGGTTCCTACCATACCCCCTCAATATTCTGATCTACAGGAAGCCTTTAATGAGCAGGAGGCCTTGGCCCTCCCCCCTCATCGACCATATGATTGTGCCATTGACCTCTTGCCAGGTACTATCCCTCCGAAAGGTCGTATTTTTCCACTCTCCAATTCTGAGTCTGAGGCCCTGAAAGTCTATATACAAGACTCTCTGAAGGCTGGGCTTATACGTCCATCCACTTCACCAGCATGTGCCAGTTTTTTTTTTGTGGAAAAGAAGGATGGTGGGCTCCGTCCCTGCATCGACTATCGTGGCCTCAATGAGATCACAATCAAGAATCGGTACCCTTTGCCTCTAATTCCAGCAGCACTTGAGTCTGTGCATGGAGCCAAGATCTTTACCAAACTGGATTTACGAGGGGCATATAACCTAATCCGCATTCGGGAGGGGGATGAGTGGAAGACGGCATTCATGACAACCCATGGACATTACGAATATTTGGTCATGCCCTTTGGTTTGGTTAATGCTCCAGCAGTGTTTCAGTCTTTTATTAATGACATCTTTTGTGATCTCCTACAAAGATTTGTCTTGGTTTATCTAGATGACATATTATTTTTTTCTGATTCCTTCCAGGATCATGTTCTCCATGTCAGAGAAGTACTCTCCCGGCTCATTAAGAATAAACTATATGTCAAACTAGAGAAGTGTACCTTCCATGCTTCGAGGATTCACTTTTTAGGGTACGTCATCTCACCGGAGGGGGTGGAAATGGATTCGAGTAAAGTCTTGGCGATTACTGATTGGCCCACTCCCAAGAATCTCAAACACATTCAACGATTTCTCGGCTTTGCTAACTTTTACAGGAAGTTTATTCGAAACTTCAGCTCGGTGGTCACTCCCATAACCTCTTTGACCCGTAAAGGACCAAAACAAGGCAAATGGACCCCTCAAGCCGAAGAAGCATTTCAGCGTCTGAAACACCTGTTCACTACAGCCCCCATCCTAAAACACCCTGATCCAACTTTGCCCTTTGTGGTCGAAGTGGATGCTTCTGGCCATGGTGTGGGTGCTGTTCTCTCCCAACGTCATGGAGAAAAACAGATTCTTCATCCCTGTGCCTTCTTCTCTAAGAAGTTATCCCCTGCCCAAATGAACTACGACGTCGGTAACCGTGAGCTCTTGGCCATTAAGCTGGCATTGGAGGAATGGAGGCACTGGTTAGAGGGTGCTCATCACCCTTTTTTAATTTACACTGATCATAAAAACCTGGAGTATCTGCAGTCGGCCAAACGTCTTTGTCCTCGCCAGGCTAGGTGGTCCCTTTTTTTTCCAGATTTAATTTCTTGATCACCTACACTCCAGGTTCCAAGAACATCAAGGCAGACGCCCTTTCACGGATCCACGACCCCCCTGAGGCCGAATTGATTCCAGAACCCATCATCCCGTCTGGTAAGTTCCTGGCAGCTGTAAGATGGGACATTGAGGTAATTGTCCGACGAGCCTTGGTAGGGCAGACGGTACCTCCTCAGTGCCCTCAGGACAAGTTATTTGTCTCTAATTCCGTCAGATCGGCAGTTTTACAATGGGGACACGACTCCCACTTCGCTGGACACCCTGGATTCCACCGTACCTTGGATTTCATCTCCAGAGACTTCTGGTGGCCAACTATGGCCAAGGATGTCAAGGAATATGTCCAGGCCTGCTCTATCGGCTCCCAAATGAAGTCTTCCCGGATGAGGGCAGCGGGCCTTCTTCAACCCTTACCCATCCCGGACCGTCCTTGGACCCACCTCTCAGTAGATTTTATTACTGACCTTCCACCCAGCCATGGACACACGACTATTATGGTAGTGGTAGACCGTTTTTCCAAATCTGCTCATTTTATTCCCCTACCATCTTTACCTACAGCTCGAGAACTAGCAGAATTGTTTGTACAGCATATCTTCAGACTGCATGGCATCCCCAAGGATATTGTTTCTGATAGGGGCCCTCAGTTTGTCTCCCGATTTTGGAGGGCCTTCTGTAAGTCACTGGGCGCCTCAGTCTCACTTACCTCAGCTTATCACCCTCAGGCCAACGGTCAGACAGAACGAATGAATCAGGAACTGCTGACCTATTTACGGACTTATATCTCCTCTACCCATGATAATTGGGTGTCCTTGCTCCCATGGGCAGAGTATGCACACAATTCATTGTATACCACATCTACTGGCATGTCTCCCTTTAAGTGTGCTTTAGGTTATCAGCCTCCTCTTATCCCTGACTCCCATCCCAACACAGAGGTACCTTCGGTTCAGGAATACATCTCTAACCTGAAGACCTTCTGGAGGAAGGCCAAAGCCACCCTTCTTCGCACCTCAGCTCAGCAGAAGAAGGTGACTGATCGGCGCCATCGTATCCCACCCAGACTTCGACGTGGTCAGTTTGTTTGGTTATCTACTCGTAACCTTCCTCTTAAGCAACCTTCTGGCAAGCTTGCTCCCAGGTACATTGGTCCTTTTCGTGTCCTCGCCCAGATTACCCCTGTAACTTACCGGCTGGCCTTGCCTCCTACCCTTCGGATCCACCCTACTTTCCATGTTTCCCTCCTTAAACCCTTTCACAGATCCACCCTGTCTAAACCTCAACAAAAACCCTCACCGCCTCGAGTAATTGATGGACTCCCTGCTTACACGGTCAATAAAATCCTGGATTCCCGATGGTCTCGTGGATCCCTACAATATCTCGTCGATTGGGAAGGCTACGGTCCGGAGGAGCGCTCGTGGGTTTCGGAGAAGGATATTCTGGACCCCAACCTCATCCAAGACTTCCACCTTAACTTCCCGGATCGTCCTGTTAGGGCGTCAGGAGATGCCCGTAGAGGGGGGGGTAATGTTACGATCCCTGCCTCCCGGCAACGGAGGAGGCAGAAGTAGGCGTAGCCCCTATCCATCAGTTCACCTATCAGTTTTCCCATTCACCTCCACACCCCCGTCTCATCCTACTTAAACACCTGTCCTTCCCTACCTCGTTGCTCAGTATTGGTTTTTCCGTTCGAGCTTCCTGATTGCACTACTTCTACTCTGTGTTCGTCTTGGCTTTCGGTTTACGGTTTTTCCCTTTGGACTTTGGCTTTTCGGATCTCGGCTTGGATTGGTTACTTTCGTTCTGTTTCGGATCACTGGCTACCCCTGGATTATCGGATTGCTCTACTGACTACGACTTCGGATCACGCTTCGGCTTCGGTACTCGTTCCCTTTCGGATATCTGGCTTCCCCTGGACTCTCGGCTCGTTCCTACGATTACGGTTTGCTTTTGGATTACGGCTTGGCTTTGTTCGCTCCTGCAAGTGGGTTCACTCACTGGTTCGGTCCCTCTTACCGAACCCCTAACAGAACTGTGCAGGAGATAGCTTTGTGAATCAGTGGGTTTATAACAGACAGAAGCTGAGAGTCTTGGATGGTTAATGTCCAGAAATGGAAGAGTAGTAGAAGATGCAGTATGTTAACTGTATGTTTGAGAGATGGGTCAAAGTTGGTGAAATGATGCAGGAAATGCTCTTGATGATCATTAGAGCATGTGGCAGCACTGACGCAGTCATCGATGTATGACCTGTAGAGGTCTGGTACAAAGTGGGTATTGGAAGCAAAGAAGTATTCTTCTACCAAGCAGACAAAAATATTTGCAAGCTGGATCCCATCCTAGTGCCCAAGGCAACTCCAGTGATCTTGTGATTTTAAAAAACGTTACTGAACAAGAAGGCATTTGTTGAATCATAAACTAACTCAGATGTGGTCAGAGAAAGGAGTCAATATTGTGTAAACAAGTAGCAAACACTTAGCGGGATAGCAAGTGAGGCTCAAATTGCTTTGAGTCTTTCTAGCTTACATATAGTTTTGTAAGCAGGTTGATGTCCAGGGGTTTTGGGTTTGTGGATAATTGGACGAAGGTAAAATTAAGATGCATGAAGATGTTCCTGCAGCAGTGGTCAGGTTCGAGGCAACCTCTGGGCCTCCCAGCACTAGAATCTGTGAGCTATCAGGCTTAACTGGCAATCATCCCTGCATCTGATCCACATGGTGGCAATAAATGCTATCATCCGCCTTCACTGCCCTGCATGACAGTGGTCCTGTTGCCTCTACCACTGTAGCAGGTACCCACTTTGGGCCTCCAGCATAACTATGGATATGCACTCCATGCTGTGGTTCGAATCTACGAACTACACGCATACTCTTTTGCCCTCTCTTTGCTTGCTTTTCTGACATCTCTGCTACCAAGACTGGGTGTAGTCGATCCAGCACTGTTTGCAGTTTGTGGTTCATTAGCAGCTCAGCTGGGCTGCCCTGTAGCTGGGTTTGGAGTGGTATGCTGAGAGATCAAGAACCAGGCCACCTTGGTAACCAAGTCTCCCTCTGTCAGCCTGGACAGGGCTTCCATTGTAGTCTAAACCATTCTCTGCCTGCCCATTTGATGCAGGGTGGTAAGGAGCAACTTTAACACGATGTTCAAGTAGATAGCTGTGTCAGCATGCATAGGCTGCAAAGGAACAAGTAAAGATTTACTCCATGCTGAAAAGAGAAAAAAAGCAACACAACGTTCACACCTGAAGAAGGCTCCACAACCGAAATGATGTGTTTCTTTTCTTTTTTCAGCATGGAATGACCCTTTACTTGTTTCTTTACTGTTACATGATGTATTGCATCACAACATATAAATTCCTCCAACTCCACTGATGCGAAAGATATGGCGTTGTCTGACACAATTGTTTAAGATACTCCATGTGTTACAATGACTGTTATAATGACTTCTAGCCACTTCGATTAGGCATCCACTATGACCAACAGCATCTTGCTCATCACTGGTTCTGCAAAGTCCAAGTGTAGGCGTGGCCATGGTTTTGCAGGCTACTCCCAGGGATGCAGAGGTGCCTTTGGTGGTGCATGGCGTGTTTGCATACATTTTGTACACCCCCTTACCACTTACTCTACTTGAATGTCCAGACCAGGCCACCGCACCTGACTTCTTGCCACTTTCATGTGCACTATCCCTGGATGTGCCTTATATAGCAACCTAAGAAATCCATCTCCTGCCAACTGAAGAGCCAACACACGGCAACCCCTCAAAACACAATTCTTGTGAGCAGTGAGTTCCCACTGCCTCCAGAAACAACAGTGTGAACAGGTGATCATTAATTGCAGCCGACCAACCATGCAGAACCCAATGGAACACATGTGAAAAGAATGGATCTTTTGCTGTCATGTCAGCAATTTGTCTTCCCTGCAGTAGTGCATCTGACACCATTTACAACAAAAGAACCCCCGATGGTGGGGGTGTTGCTGATGACCCATTTTTCAAGGGAAGACGACTCAAAGCATCAGCATTAGTCAGATGTCTGTCAGGTCTGTAGCACAGCTCATAATCATATGCTCCTAACATCAAACTCCATCGCAGCATCCGAGGAGACAATATTTGCGGCGTCGGCTTTAGCATAACAGAAAAGACCCAATAACGGCTTGTGGTATGTATAGATTACAAAATGTCACCCTTGCAGGTAATGGATTAATCAAAATTAATCCAAAAGAAAGCTGTTGGATTGCCCACTCTGGCCATTTTCAGTCAGTAGTATTAATTATTTCTTAATTAATGTAACTATCAAGCTCCCAAACTCTTTCCACACTCAGGGAACACAACACGGGTCTAACCTGACCCAAGGAGAAGTTCAGGCACTCCAGTCTCTCTGAAACAGAGACAATATTGTTATCAAACCAGAAGAAAAAGGCAGTGCTGTTGAAGTGTGGCAAAACAACTTATATACTGTATCAACCAATCTTCCAGACACCTTACCAGCGCCTCTTCCTATTAACCTCTTCCATAGAATCCTAGCACTAACTACCAAAAGGAAGTGGTATCCTGATTCCCACACACATAACATTACCATTTATCACTTACTGTACAGTATCAGTTAGATCGAACAAAGTAAAAAAAATGAGTAAGATGAACGTTACAGAGAATTCCATGGAGTAATACAAATACCCATACATCAATTATTACCGCAGTTCTCGCTACCTTTTCAATAACATCTAATGCACCATAAGTGCCACCTACTGTAGCAATCTGTTTTTTGGTGTGGAGGGTTTCATAATCAAGTGAATAAGTGAATTATGAAGTGAATGTCTTTATTCTACAGCAGAGACCAAATCAGATGATGATGACAGCGAGTCTGAAAGCAAACCAAGCAAAATGAAGAAGAAAGCCACTGCCAATCCAGCCTCTATGTTCCAGGCAGGAGGAGATCCCAAGGACAAGAAAGGAAAAAAGAAAGGTGAGTTATGTGTCTCTCAATTAAAAATAATGTAGGTTTTTTTTATTTTATGTGTTTCACAGAAAATTGGCTTCTAAGCAATTTGAAACTAAATAGACTGTAGGAGTGATGTGGCTCTCATTGTCAACACAAGTTCACGGCTTGCAGGCACATGGCAAGCAATTGAAACACCCTACATCCAGGTGGTGTAACGGACACGGACTGGAATCCGTTTCAGATCTTGTAGAAGACCCTATGCGATGCGGTAAGAGCTGGAGTAAACAGGAGGCGTGGTAAAAAGGAACACACAGGGGTTTAATAGTGCACAAAATAATAGTGACAGTCTGTGAGACAGTGTACAGGGAAGACAAAACGGCATCCAAATCCAAACGGGTCCAAGGGCAGGTCAAAGCACGGTCCGAAAGTCCATACACTGGAAATCCATCCTGGAGCGCGACAAAGTTAAAATCCCCGGGAGGGGGGAGCACACGGACAAACGAAACATGGAGGTCCAAGGGTGACGGGGCGAAATCCTCCAGACCCCGGGCTCAGGAAGCGGGAGGTGTCGGGGATGAGGCCTATGCCCTCAGGAGACGGACGTAGGGTTTCCTGGTGCTAGGCGGGCCTCGTGACATCTTACCCTAGTGATGAGCCCCGAGGACTGGAGGAGCTGGTCTTTAAATAATAACACTAAAAGGGTACACCTGGAGAACTAAATGACACGAACAATAATGAGAGCAGTGGAGCGCCCTCTAGGGAGGGATGTCGGGCGTGACAGGTGGATGCTGCACATTGGTGGTGGTGGATGGGAATCCCCATTACCTGTAAAGCGCTTTGAGTGGAGTGTCCAGAAAAGTGCTATAAAAGTGTAAGCAATTATTAATTATTATTACTACTGCAGGCTGCTTGACTGTGGTGGAAGTCACGAGAATAAAAATGTCATTTTTATAACAAACTTCTTAGTTCACTGAAATATTCTGATATCTGTTATGATGTTTTCCATTTATCCATTTGAATTTTAGGAAGTTTTCTTTGTAAATTCCTGTATTGATTTCTTCACAATGTTCAGATAATTCGTTTCTTGCACTCTGTCCGAACAGGTTCTGCAAAAGAGGAGGACAAGAGTGAAGAAGAGAGCTCAGAGGTGACCCGGAAGACCAAAAAGAAGGGCAAAGGCAAAAAAAAGAAGGCAGGTTCATGGGCTGTGACAGTGTACCAGCAGACAGCATCTCTGTTATTTATATCTTCCTTGCTGACTGTTGTTTTACATACATTAAGTATTTCTGTTCTGATTCTGATAAAATCATTTGCCAATCAAAATAAGTATTTTATCCAAAAAAAATCATTACAATTATATCTTAATTATATTATATCTTAAATAACCAATAGTTATTTAACATTAGAAAATTATGGTCTAAACATAAATATTACCAGTAGCATGGTATCAGTGAAGGAAACACAAATATAAATAACAAGCAAAACATACAATAAAAAGTAAATACAGTTGAGTCTCGACATTTGTGAGAGTTCTCTACAGAGAAACTCTGTGAACGGCCAAATTCACATATAAGCTAGTCCACTCCTATACTGTTCAATAATGTACTATATATGTATAGTATGCACAGTTACAAGATACAAGTAACCTTCTCTAATAAAATAATTAAAATAATAATACATTGGCTTTAAATTAAATAACATTGATTAACTTAAAGAAACAACAGTAAACACTAATTTATAGTTATCAGTAGAAATAAACAACATGCTGATGTTATGATGATGGATATGATGGATATAATGAGATGCTGATGTTGGATAGAGGGTACTTGGACAGGGGGCAGTGTGAGGCTTACTTATAATAATAATAATAATAATTGCTTACACTTATATAGTGCTTTTCTTGGCACTCCACTCAAAGCGCTTTACAGGTAATGCATCCATCAGTGGGGAGGAGAACAGAGTAATGAAGCCAATTATACTCACCTATAAGGCTCTGCATGGCTTGGCACCTCAGTACCTGTCTGAACTATTATCGCCCTACTCCCTACCTCGCAACCTCCACTCTTCAAATTCTGCCCTCCTTACTGTCCCCCAAGCCCGTCTACATTGTATGGGTGAAAGGGCCTTCTCCTGTTATGCCCCCAAGCTCCGGAACTCTTTGTCCAAGGATATCAGAGAGTCACGTTCTCTAAACTCCTTCAAATCCAGACTCAAAACCCTCTTCTTCAGAAAAGCCTTTACTTAACTGGTTCCATTCTTCACCCCTCTGCTCTTCTTAATACCTCCATCCACGGTCTCCTCTATATATTGTAATTGTGTCTTATCTTGTGTATTTATTGTGTATCTTATTTATTGCTGTATTCTTCTTATTTATTGTTATTTTCATCCTGTAAAGCGCTTTGAGAAGTCACCTTTAAAGGCGTTATATAAAATGAAGTTTATTATAGATGGTGATTATTAGGAGGCCATGATTGGTAAAGGCCAATGGGAAATTACACCCCTACTCTTTTCTAGAAATGCCCTGGGATTTTTAATGACCACAGAGAGTCAGGACTTGGGTTTTACGTCTCACCCAAAGGACATCGCCTTTTTAAAGTATAGTGTCCCCTTCCCTATACAGGGGCATTAGGACCCATATGGACCGCAGGGTGAGCACCCCCTGCTGGCCCCACTAACACCTCTTCCAGCAGCAACCTCCGTTTCTTTCCAGGAGGTCTCTCATTCCGGTACTGACCAGGCTCACACCTGCTTAGCTTCAGTGGGTTTCCAGTTGCAAGTTGCAGGGTGATATAGCTGCTGGCTATCTCATGATTCTTGTCTGCTGCACTGCTCATTTGAAAGTTGCAGTTAACAATCTTCAGCTAGGTTTCATCCTGCTCCGCTCTTCTTTCATGCAAGACTCTGATGGGCAAACTGAATCGCAAATAAGTCAGTTTGCAGATGTTAAATTTGCCCCTACTCTATACTGTATTGCATGTAAAATTTAATGTTACTTTTTGTATTTTTATTTATTATGAAACCTTCCAATAGTCTAGCTTGTTAAGCTGTAATATGGAAAGAGCAGGATATTATTCCTTGACATGACATTCACTCTGGTGTAATATGTTATTAGGAGGAGGAGAGGCCTCCATCACCAGAAATCGAGGTGGAGAACCTAGAACAGTTTGTGCTACAGCCTGCACCCCAGGGCGTCACTATCAAGTGTAGAGTCACCCGTGACAAAAAGGGCATGGACAGGGGCCTGTACCCAACCTACTATCTGCATCTCGACAATGAAAAGAAGGTATGGTATAGCTCAAAATAGAAACAAGAAGGGATATGTGTCAGGCTAGTCATTGAGGAGACTGTCCTAACAGCCCATCTGCCTCTAGAAACCAGTAAAGGACCAGACACACTGGGTGGTAATTATTTGATTAACTAGATCAAGGGCGGGCAAACAAGGGCCACATAAAAGTTTGAAATTGTATAGCGGGCCACTTCAGGCTGCTGTTACAGATGCCCTATTTAAGTTTAAAATCCAACATGGGCTTATAAATTCAAGATTATCAATAAATAATAAATAAAAATAATAATTTAAATATTAACAAATAAAACTTTAAGTTCCACTCGCAAGTCCAGTCTTCACCGATTACCTCAACCCAACTGGTAACTGTTCTGTGTGATAAACTTATTTTCTCAAATTTTCTCTTGCTCTCTGGAGAAAGAATATCTGTGGTTTCTATCATACACTCATTCAAAATCTCCCCTTCAGAGAGTGGCTTGCTTTGTTGAGCAATTTTATATGCAGGCAGGTAGCTTGCCTTTGTGCTTGCCTCTTGGATAGTAGAAGGGCGGAAAAATACATTTTGCTGAGCCTGTAAACTAGTGGCTAGTTTAGAAGCTCTATCAGCCCACTGCTCGCATGGCAGATTGCTAGCATAGTTAGCATGTTTGGGAGTAAAATGCTAACTGAGATTGTATGCTTTGAACACTGTGACACTTTCCTTACAAATTAAACATATAGCCTTTGTTCCAACCTCTGTGAAAAAGTATTTTGCAGACCATTCTTTGCTGAACACTCTGCATTCACTGTCAACTTTCTGCTTCTTCAATCCACTCATTTTGGCGCAGGTTCCCTCACAGTACGATGGACCCACTCTAACTGGTGAATCAAATTGGTAAAGCAGGGCTTCCCAAACTTTTTGCGTCCATGCCTCCCTTGACCTGTCAAATTTTCCACATGCCTCCCATGTGTCAAAAATAAGTTCGATGGCAATGTGATATTTTACAAAAGATGGTAAATTTGAAAAGAAATGATGGGTCAAAATATAAACAAAGTTGATCCAATTTTTATTATTTTTAATCATTTTCAAAACCAGAAGGCTTGATCAAAATAGTAAAAATACTTGACAACACATTTTATTGAAATTATTTGAATGTGAAAACAATTTGGAAAAAAAATAAAAAATAGTCAACATCTTTGTAAAATGCAAAAAAAATGACTTAGAAAAAGTAAAATTTTAACATAAATGTTTTTTAGAAGGGGGAGAAATACAATGTCTTTTTGTTTGTGCCTCTTAATGGGTAGGTGGGCTTGTTTAATAAATTATGTTAACATAATTCACCAAAAATACTGGGTAGTATTTTCGAAATGCCAACGTGCATCTCCTTCTCCACATTGACTCTTGATCTGAACTTGGATTTGATAACCGCAAGTGCTGAAAACCCAGCCTCACAAAGGCAGGGAATTGCAAAGGGAGGGAGAATTCACAGAACTCTGTTGCTTATTCCTTGGTACTCCAATAGTATGAGTTTTTTTGCATTGTGCCACTCGGTATGCAACTTTGTATGAAAGAAGAACTTTGCTGTGGACTGTAATTTGGTTACAAAAAGCAGCTTTCTGTTCATTCATTTAACTTGCGCGAAAAATACTCACAAGGCTTACTTATCAAACTGCTGTGAACGGTTTCCAAATGACGTTTCAATTTATTGGGAAGCATGCTCTCAGCAGCCAATACTTTAAGGCAGACAACACACTGAGGACATTTTTCAGTGTCCACAATTGTGCATGTGAAACCAAAATTCAAGAAACTGTCGCTATACTTTCTCTATTTGTGTTTCTGTTTCACTTTAGAACTAGGCTCTGTGTCCTTCACATTTCTACTCATATTTAAAATCTCTCAATTGCAATTGAAGGGTGTATGATCCTGGCCAGATGACACATTAAACCCTTTAAACCATTCAGGTGTTTGCAAGAACATCGAGCGGCTATAATGAGGTACAGCATATGTATCTCAATTGTAGATGAACAACTGGGATCCACTGCAGACAGGAGCAGGGAAAGCTGGATTTGAATACAATTATTTTTTAAGAAATCCTACAATGAAGGCTGATTGTGTTTACAAGAAGAACATGTAACTGCAGGGTAATTAACATATTGTATGAAGTTGGGGTATGTTTTCAGAAAGGTGATCTAAAAGGAAACTAGAATGTGTGTGTGTGTGTTAAAAACACTTTAATTGATATGTTTACATTATTTTTCCTTACAATGGTTCTCAGTTTATCTGTTCTGCTGCTTCTTAATATTGTATTTAAAACCAGTAATTTATTGATTACATTAAATTAATTAATAGTGAAATATAATGGATTGGATTTGAGAACTTGCATGAAGCAGTTATGTTTAATGTGACAACAGTATATCAATGACACATATGTCTTTAAGCTGAATTTTTTTCATTTTCACCAGGGGTCTGTTCCTTCTCCACAGGTCTTCCTCCTGGCTGGGCGAAAACGCAAGAAAAGCAAAACATCCAACTACCTGATATCTGTAGACCCTACAGACATGTCTCGTGATGGAGAAAATTTCATTGGAAAATTGAGGTCCCTATTTCACTGACACATCCACTCACTCCAAGACTAACCCATAAAGCACTGAAGTCCCAGCTAACTTCCTCATGGCTCCACTTATGACAGGCTTAAATATACTGACTGGGGGAACCTAAATCTGAGAGCCTTTGGACCTGACACCTGACACCTCATCTGGCATGTACAAATCCAGAGAGTTGGCTGTCACATATCAAAGAGCTAGCCAATAACCTGTGCAGCACCACCACTAGGTCTTGATGCCTGAGCCACGCCCATGAACTATGTCTAATAGCAGACCATACTCAGTTTCACTCAGTTCAGAGGCACTCCCAGGATGGTGAGAGTTTTGGAGAGTGACAATTGTAGCTGGCCTGTAGACCCTCACCAGGTCCCTGCAGCATGAATGTCACTGAAGTGACATCCAATTCCTCTGGATTCCTAGATACAGTCCACTAGGCACAAAGTACCAGGGACATATGTCTGTCCCAGTCTTTCTGGTCAGTGGCAGTGAGAGTGTTGAGCTACATAGCAAGCTTCTGTTTGAAGAACTCCACCTTATGGATACACAGACACTGGCACACTTCCCCACAGACAGGCTACTCAAGTTTTGGATTCTGGTCAATGATCTGTTCTTCTATTCCACATGCCTTCAGTCCTGGCCCTAGTACAACCACTCTCAGAGGCACACAAGAATCTTCACCTCCCTAAAACCAGTCCTAGGCAGGCTGTGCGCTGGTTGTACATCCAAGCTCTGGAGGTTCCCAGCTGGATCCGCAAACTCTAGTACAGGAGCTACCAACAACATCATCGTGCCCCATTGGCTCCAGAGGACTTTGGCATGGCAGGACAGTTCATTGTCAATCAGATCACCTGTCTACCCTCCAGTAGAGAACTGTCCCCCCTCAGAGTTCTGTGTACGTTTCCTCCAGTTCTTTAGTGACACAGCTGTCAGCCCAACCCTGGCAGTCCAGGTGGCATTGCTGAGCCTGCTCCTGCTGAGTACCATTATTGTCCTGTTCCTCAAAAAAAGGGCTATATTGGCATAGCTTCTGTGCATACGGCAGGTAGGAAAGGGCATCTACATTCGGCTTTCACTTCCCAGAACAGTACCCCTGAGTGAAGACAAAACTCTGCTGCAACTCTAGCCATCTGACCCTTAGCCTTCCTTAAGTTAAGCAGCCAGCATAAGGAAGCATAAGGTGAAAGGCTTTAGGGACAGGGACAAAAGTGGAGGACAGTTTGGAACTTGCACTGTGTTATGAATAGTCTTTCTCAGCACAAGTAAGAGCATGGCTCAAGTAGGATGAAAGGATATTCTGGGTCCAGGTAGAATAACACCAACAGGGCAGCACACAGTTGTTTGAATGCAAATTAGCCATTCTCATCTCACTACAATGGGGCTTTTTTGCAAGGGAGGCGAGTACAGGGAAGCAACAGCTGTGAGTCTGGAGACAAAGCCATGATAATATGATGCCAGACAGATGAACTTTCTCATGTTCCAATTGACATCTTAAGGAAGTGTCAGAAACCTACTATTTGACATTCCCTGCACAAATATGATATTTATAGGTGTTTGCAAGGAGGAAGCCACTACTGAAGCACCACAAAGAGACAACTATATTTTGTTACACTACATCCAAATAAAAAAAAATCTTCCTTATATTATATGAAAATTAAGCAGTTTTGCAAACTATCATGAATATTATGTTTGGCATAAAGAGGTGAAGCTCGTGTTGAGAAACATTTAGTCCCACTGAGTTAATATGATAGTTGATAAGCTTTCTGGAGATGTTTTGTCTCTACTAGTCCTGGAAGCCTAGTTAAGGTAGGAGGAATCAAACTCCAACATGTGCCAGGACATTTTGAATAAACAGTTGTTTCCCTTTGCCAAGAAGCTCAAGCTTAGAGGGCTCTGTGTTGTTCTGATCTATGCATATAACTAAATATTCAATATATAGTACAATAAATTAAGAAGTTCCAGACATTTCCCAATATGTTTCTAGCAGAACTCAATATTCCATTTACTTAGATTTACATTTTCTACTTTATTTCCCAGGTCCAATTTAATGGGAACCAAATTTACAGTGTTCGATAATGGAGTAAACCCTGAGAGAGCCAGCTCTGATTTATCCAATGCCCGTCAGGAACTTGCTGCCATCATTTATGTAAGTAGGAATTCACAACTGCTTTGAAACATGTAAATCTTTGTTGTACAAGAAGCTTTAAAATGTCTGAATTTAATATATGTGAAGAAAATAATTGATAAGAACTGAAATTAAATAATTCTTTCAATAGCCATTTTTAAAGAACTGAAGAAAATCAGGCATTTAGTAATAAAAATATCTTGTTTCTAACATTTCAGGAGACAAATGTACTGGGATTTAAAGGCCCCAGAAAGATGACAGTTATAATCCCTGGAATGAATGAGGACAGCGAGCGAGTACCAATTCGACCACGAAATGTAAGAAACCCTAAACCCCTGCTTTAACTACTGTTTAACTATGCTTTCATATGATGAAATCATTTCTAAAAGAAAAGGGGGTAAAATCTATGAGTATCAAGCAACCTTAGAAAAGGCAAAAATATTTAATATTTAATAATTGTTTTTGATTACACATATAGTATTCTCAAATTCATAAATAAAAATATTCGTTCAGGAATTTAATTTCCTAATTCCTGATCTGATATTTTTGTTAATTTATTAATTTTAGAATATTTTCTAATTGTTCTAATTAAGTGTTTCTCTTAATGCTTTTGAACTTAGTAATATAAAGCATATATACACTGCATATTCTTGGACATATTGTCCCCTTGTGGCAAGACTGGAGTATAGCGGGCAGTGATGTTAATTTTTCAGTGAAACAAGCTTTTCTCTATATGCAAATATAGAAATGCAATGTCATAATGCATATTCAGGTAAATGCTAATTGTAATACAGTTGTTCCAAATTTACAGTGTAGCCTGTACAGAAGGTAAAGGAAATAAATTCAGATGAGTTTTCATGACCATGGCATTAGTGACTCTGTGCTATCTTGGCTGCAATTGTAACTAATCTTCTCTTTCGAATATGCACATAGGAAAATGATGGACTGCTCATTCGCTACCAAAATAAGAACATGGACAACCTGATTGAGCTTCACAACAAAACACCGGTGTGGAATGATGAGACACAGTCCTACGTGCTCAATTTCTCTGGACGAGTAACCCATGCCTCCGTCAAGAACTTCCAAATTGTCCACAGCAAGGATGGTGAGTTGTCTCTCCCTGTTCTTCACCTCAAGTTTGCTTTTGTTGAGAATGTCCAAATCAACAATATTTGTTTAATGCTTTGGTATAATAGTATGAATTTAGAAAGTCTGGAAAGAAAATCTTAAGAAAAAAAAAATATTTCTTAATTAAACCTAAGGCAAGAATTTATCTCCCCTCCCCTCTTTTCCAATTCCCAGAGGAAAAAATGTCACAAAAGACAGGGTTCAGATGGAATTAGTAGCAATATAGAATTTTTAACTTAATGTTGTCCTAGGCCTTGGGGAAAAACACTTTTTGTTTTACAAATGAGTAGTTGTTTAATGTTGTGGTTGTAAATGTTTGCTTTTCTTGAGTTTGCAATAAGTTATAATTTAGTTTCTCTTTTTTAAGTTACTGAAGATGGAGAATAATAAGATGACTGATGCTTAACCAGTATTTTCTCTGTCTCCCTCTCTCGAAACAGTTGACTATATAGTGATGCAATTTGGACGAGTGGCAGATGATGCTTTTACACTGGACTATAACTACCCCATGTGTGCTGTACAGGCCTTCGCCATTGCTTTGTCTAGCTTTGATGGCAAACTCGCCTGTGAGTAACAGAAGATTAAAATGCAAGGTTGCAAGAAACAAAATGGTTTTCCACCGTGCTGTGAAATCACAAAGAACTGCAGGTAGATGCAGAAAAATTACAAGCATTCCATTATCCAGAGTTCACTCTTCCCAGCCATGATGGCAAACCCTCACATGCTTCAATTTTGTGTCAGATGTTTTCGAAAATGTCAACTTTGGCATTAATTTGTTACAATTTTAAAATTTGCCATTGTTTAAAACAATATTTTATTTGCTTTTTATACTTTAGCTAACTTTGTTTCTGATAAATGTGAGCCTAGGACATTTACTGACTTTAAGGGGTGATGTTGTAACAGAAAGAAACAAATACCTTTCTACTTCTATTACAAAAAAGTAATATGGAGAAATCATAATAAAAAATAAAAGATCATTACTGCAACTAGCTGAATATTACTATATGTGATGGAAAACATATTGTTGTCAGACCTTTCATCATACATGATACAGAAATTATTGCATGGAAAATCAAATGAATGAGTTGTGTTGGTAAATTACAACACTTTGGGCTATCTATTGTGATGCCACAGGGGGATGCGGACATCTAAATGGCACCAGTTATAGACAGGGCACGATAGACACACCAAACACAGTCATATGGTTTATAGTGAATAATCAAATGTGCAAAAATAAAATAAGCTAGTAAACCTAGCTCTTGGTGTGAGCTTCTGACTTTATTTCCATACTTACATACTAGAGGCAGCTACCAGTATGATTCTTTCTCCAAAAATGCTGTTTCAAACAAAAGTCAGAAAGAAAAATAACATTCTAGCATTCCTTTCCAGGTTTGTTTAATACTCAGGATCCTCCTTCAGTTAAATGTTGGCATTTAGTTTCAATCCTTTCGTGGTCTTGCAATTTACAACAAAAATACAATAAGACTCCATTTTAAGCTCTCAGATACACCACTGTTTCCAACTCAGATCTGTTCTTAGTTTCTCTGATCTCAGAACTTCAGATCTTGCAGCGGTTCATTTCCTTCTTTAAGCTTTAAATAGCACAGTGTTTAATATGTATCAGCTTTCTCTCACGCAATACTATTTCCTTAGCTCAGGTGCTTCTGTGATTCAGCTGCTTCTTATTCTTCCTATTCTTATTAAGCGCTTCAAGAAGCCACCTTTAAAGGCGCTATATAAAATAAAGTTTAAGTAAAAGCCTTTTACTTAAAGTGCTTGTTATGTGAAACTTATCTCCACTTGTTGCTTCTGCTTTAAAGCAGCGGTCACCAACCTTTTTAGGCATAAGATCACCTTTTGAAATCAAAAGATCTACCATCATATATGCCGGACCTAGGCTATCCAGAATAAAAAAGTGCATTTAGCTTATTCCCACCTTATTATAGCTACAATTACATGAAATATCACTGTTTACTTACTTCATTAAGGTGCTGCAAAGTGCTGACAATCATGGCACTAACAGTCAGTGAGATGCCTGTAGCTGTACACTATCCGCAAGTGTGCTTTGTAGTCCAGAGTATAGTTTGATACAGCAATTCTAATGCAGTCGGTCAGGTGATCAACTGTTACGCGAGTGCGAGTGGCAAGTTAGGCGAATGCGATACTTGATGCATCTCACAAAGATTTTTGGATCCGAAGAAGGCCTTTACCTTAGGTGCATAGGATGAAAGGAGTGGATACCTCTCACTGCTCACAAGCCCCCAAAAGTCCTTGTCTCTTGACCTGGCTTTCATCTCAAGGTCATTTTGTAGGTCAATTATTTCCATGTCAACTCCACTGTTTAAATTTTGTTGACAGATACTCAATCTCAGTGGCAAGAAAGGGGTTTGAGATGAACGTGACAATGTCTTCTATCTGGTTTAGCTCCTGAAACCGCCTGTTAAACTCCTTTGCCAGTCTGTCCAGGTGGATACAGAATTCTTTAGGATGGAACGAGTCTTTGTCTGAGATGTTGCTCAGCATGTTGGCAAATTTCTGGAAGTGAGATAGATTCCGGCAGTTTATCTGGGATGTCCACAGTGCAAGTTTTACTTTGAAGGTATTCACAGCACTGATCATGTGTAACACGTCTCTTATCCTATCCCTGCAATTCACAATTCAGTACATTCAGTTTGGAAATTAAGTCTGTTAGAAATCCCAACTCGAGCAGCCATGTGTCATCTGACAACTCCCTGTATTTTTCATTCCTTGACTTCTGAAAAGTCATCATCTCCGGCAGCAAATCAATGAATCACTGGAGCACCTTCCCGTGACTTAACCAGTGCACATCAGCATTTAGAATCACATCTCCATATTCAGCGTCAATCTCATCAAGTAATGACTTCAACAGGCGGTGCTGAAAAGCTTTTGCACGAATCGAATTTACAATTTTGACTACAACAGTCATCACATGTGAGAAATCCAGTACTTTGCTGGCTAGCACTTTCTGATGAATGACACAGTGATAATTGACAAAAGAGGGGAAAGCTGGATCTTTCCTACAAAGCGCAATGAAACCAGCATTCAGACTGCGCATTGCCAGTGCTCCATCTGTTGTGATCGACACTAGTTTCTGAAGTGGGATATTTTTCTGTGTTTTGAATGCACGGTATAGAGCTCCTGTCCTCTCCTTTAAAGGCAGAAGAGTAAGAAAGTCCTCATTAATAGTCGCATCCATAAACGCCATGCGAACAAACAAGACAAGTTGAGCCGTGTCAGTCATATCCACAGATTCGTCAAATTGCAGAGAAAAGAATTCACAAAGAGATAAATCTCTCAATACCGGCTGTGATATGTCTTCCGACAATGACTCCACTCTTCTTGCTACATTTGTAGCTCAGAGTGTCAGAGTGATTACTTATAGCTGTTCTGATTTCATCTTTGTTTTTAAAGTCTCTGAATAAGGAATCGGCGGTGACCATCATCGCCTCTTTGAACAAGTCTCCATCCGTAAATGTTTTTTTGGTGCTTTGCTAGAAGGTAACTAATACGAAAGGATGCCTCGGCGTTGGCTTTTCCCTGTTCCTGCGGTTTGGTAAGAAACAATTGCTGAGCCTTCAACAAAGCTTTCATCTCCTCAACTTTCTTTGAATGAATTGAACTTTTCAGAGAATATGTGTCCTTAAACTTTGGATCCATAGTGGAGTAATGGCGCTCCAAGTTACCTCTTTTGAAATATCAGGCATATACTTTTGTCCTTAACCATGGTGAATAAAAACTCATCCTCCCATTCCAAGTGAAAGTTGAAAGTCTTGGCCTCCTTTTTTGATGGCTCTTCCTCAGCCATTGTTTTTCACTGAGTTTGGGAAAAATAATAATCTAGCTAGAAGTGTGTAATGTTACAGCTTTTTTTATAGCTACCTGTTTAGCTAGCCAAAAACCACTGATTCAGAGTGAAGTAGCTATGATGAAAAAAGCAGCATAACGGTAGACTGATTTTTCACAATCGACTGGCAGTGTCTGGAAGATCAACTAGTCAATTGCGATTGACTGGTTGGCGACCACTGTAAAGTAAAGCACTTGTTACGTGAAGATGTAGAGCTTCCTCCATGGCAGGTGCTCCTAATGTCTCATAGTATAGTCTGGAGCAGGGTGGGCTGTTCCTTGTTCCAGTATCTATGCGTATACACCATCTTAGGTGTTGGATTTCTCTCACTGTCAACTTGGTATAGGCAAAGGAATCTAAAAATTCTAAGACTTGTCAGGGAATTTACCATCCCTCTAGGCTGACACTCTTAAAGTCATCACACTATTTCACCATATATAAATTATAAATCCATGATAGAAATATTGCAGTAAAACCCACATCATTTTCATCAGCTCTGTAAAGCATATTATAGCTGTGCTTATATAACTGATTTTCAATTAAGGATCTTATACAGTAGTTATAAGTCTTTATTTCTGATTCATCATATACATTAATGAAGATATCTGGATAGCTTTTTGGAAAATTTGTTGGATCGGTAAGTGTGCATACCTGCTATGCTTCTCAAATAATTTAGTGTAATTGAAGTCTTTCATATGTATTGCTAGTTACTTTTGTCAATATTGATTTATTAACATTTATCTATCTAAGACAGAAATACTAGTACAGTCTGTATTAAAAATAAACAATGTTTATAATAAAATAATATGAAACATACAGTTTTTCACAATTGATGCTCTATTTTTGGTTTTATTTTTCATTTTATATATGTGACCCTGGATTCAATTCCTGTGGTCTTATCTTGTGGATGTTCTCCCTATATTTGTGTGGATTTCCTCTGGGTACTCCAATTTCCTCCCATAGTCCAAAACCATGCTGGTAGGTTAACTGACTTCTGTAAAATTGAAGGAACAGATAAACTTTCATTCCATGCTGAAAGGTAAAGGAAAAAACACAAATGTTTCAGCTGTGGAGCCTTCTTCAGGTCTCAAGCATAGCAGTAAGGCTCTGCAGCAGAAACATTGTGTTTCTTTTCTTTATCTTTAACTTTCATCTGTTCCTTTGTAGCCTCCTCCTACTAATACAGCTATCTACTCAAAAATGTTCTGTAAAATTGGTCCTCATGTGAGTGTGTATGTTTGTGTCTGTGTGTGCTTCCAGTCCAGGGTGTATCCTGTGTTGCTTGGTTACTCTGACCTCCCTTGCGGATTTCTGATTTTTTAAGAATTTTCTTTTCTTTTCACAAATAAATACAGAGAATCACAAAATAGAAAGCTTTACATTAATATACATACTTAAAACAGTATATATGAACATATTTCATTAAGTTTTGACACGGTAACAGTTACATAGCAACAATTTATCTTGTTCTGGTGCAAATCCCATTCTTTACTTTTACTTTTTTATATATAATGTTTTTCACAGATTCTTAAGGTACAGTCCTATGCCCTCTATTTTCCACAGATTTTCTGCTTCCTCCCTCCCTTCTCTCCACAGATACCTGCTACTTGCTACCTTGACTAGGACCTTGAACCCTTTGAACACCCCCATGTTCCTCACTCTCCACAGGGCGTCTTTCCCACTGTTCACCATGGCCTGAATCCTGTCAAACACGTCAGAAGGAAGTTTGACAGGAGTGATGCCGTATATAACGAAATCAGCGGTCAGGGAAAAGTGGGGTGAAAGGGCTTGCAACCAGTCTTCAAACTGGGCCCAGAAACCCTCAGCAAAAAAGCAGGACCACAGGAGATGGGTCACAGTCCCATCCTCACCGCAGCCCACCCTAACACAGCGAGGGCTGGAGGTGAGACCCCTGCAGTACAAGAAGGTTCACATCGGTAAGCACAGGTGGACAACATTCCAGGCTAAGTCTCTGTGACAATGTTGCACAGAAACTTAGAGGATGTGTGTTTCCACACCTTCCTTGTTTGGGCTGATGTTAAAATGCCCACAGGGGTCTGCCTATTATTCTGAGGTGCAACGGAGTCTTCCAGTTTTTGGATGCTGACATCTCGGAAGAGAATATGGCCAATTGGGTGAGATCTTAGAACATTTTTAACTGTCCCATAAATTGCAGGGCATGTGTCAGAGAGTGGAACATCCAGCTTGGGTCTGATACCCGACACTCTGAACACCTCCCTACCTACCCAAAACCTGGCAAAATAAGTCCAGGTACGCGCTTCAGGTGCTGTCGCAAAGCCTCTCAGAACAGCGGCCAGGAAAATGCACAGCAGCTTCGTAGCAATATCTGGGACAGACTTCCCCCATAAGGGTGGCGGCCTGTACATTAATTCCCTCCTGAGTCTTTCCTGCTTCCCACCCCATAGAAATTGAAACATCAATCTCCTCAGCACTGCCGCAACACTGTGTGGGATTGGGAAGGTAGAGGCTAGAAGAGCTCAACTTTGATAACCAGCACCTTTCCTGTCATGGTGAGGTCTCGGTTCTTCCATTGCATCAGTTTTTTATTTAAGATTGGCAGTTTGTTCTGCCAATTCACTGTTTCCATCTCTTCTCCAAAATACACCCCAAGGACCTTAATTCTCTTCTCTTGCAGCCTGAGATCATGTTCTTCTTTTGGCTCCCTCCAGTTCTGATAAAAAATCTCACTCTTGGATTTGTTAATGCAGAGGAAGCAAAGAGAACCGATCACAGCACTGCAAAGCTCTGCTAACTTAGGCATTGATTAACAGGGTGACGTCATGCATGTATAGAGATGTCTTTACCTCTCCTCCCCCACTTCCAGGCAAGGCACAGGCTAAGGGCTCCATAGCCAAAATGAAAAACAAGGGGGATAATGGGCAGCCCTGCCTGACCCACCAGAACAGACTTCAAAGGGGCATGATCTATAGCCATTAACCATTATTCTGCTGTTGCTACCTGTGTACAGCAGGTTAATCCATTTTCTCATGATGAGGTCAAACTTCATGTGCTCAAGTACTGATGTTAAGTGCTGCCGGTTTAGGCGATCAAAGGTCTTTTCTAGGTCTACACCTTAAATGCATGAGGGAGGGAGCGGTACTCTGAGTACAGACAGACATCCCTCAACAAGGGAACAAGTAATAGGTTTATTCCATGCTGAAAAAAAAGAAGAAAGAAAACACAACGTTTCGGCCGTGGAGCCTTCTTCAGGTGTGAGCAGATGCATACATTATAGCATAATAACAGTAATAACATAATAGCAGATGCATACATACATACAGATGCATACGATACCTTCTTATGTTTCTCTGAGCATTTAAAGTCTTTAACTAAGTTTTGCAGAGCCATTGAGCTGGAATCCATTTTTTTCAGAGAGCTAGACTGTTTGTCTGTGTGCTTTAAGATATAATTAAAATTCCATCCAACTATCATGTCTGTACTACATAACAATAGGGGAGAGAGTTCCTTGAGTAGCTCCACCCTTCCTCCCATGTCAATTGGACAATACACATTGATTAGACGCAGGTTAACGGTCCCCCATTCAACATCCACACACAGCAACCTGCCATCTATGACCCTCTGAATACTTTTCAATTTGAAGGCCCATTAATCCTGGATTTCCCATTGGCCTTTACCAATCATGGCCTCCTAATAATCCCCATCTACTGTTCTCCACTGAAAGCTGATGTGTGGTGAGCATACTGGCACACTATGGATGCCATCACATCATCCAGGTAGGTGCTGCACATAAAGTGGTGTGAAAAAGTGTTTGCCCCCTTCCTGATTTCTTTTTTTTTTTGCATGTTTGTCACATTGAAATGTTTCAGATCATCAAACAAATTGAAATATTAGACAAAGATAACACAAGTAAACACAAAATGCAGTTTTTAAATGAAGGTTTTTATTATTAAGGGGAAAAAAAATCCAAACATGGCCCTGTGTGAAAAAGTGATTGCCCCCCCTGTTAAAACATAAATCAACTGTGGTTTATCACATCTTTGGAAAGCTGAGTTCAATTTCTCTAGCCACACCCAGGCCTGATTACTGCCACACCTGTTCTCAATCAAGAAAACACTTAAATAGGACCTGCCTGACAAAGTAAAGTAGACCAAAAGATCATCAAAACCTAGACATCATGCTGCAATCCAAACAAATTCAGGAACAAATGAGAAACAGAGTAATTGAGATTTATCAGTCTGGAAAAGGTTATAAAGCCATTTCTAAAGCTTTGGGACTCCAGCGAACCACAGTGAGAGCCATTATCCACAAATGGCGAAAACATGGAACAGTGGTGAACCTTCCCAGGAGTGGCCGGCCGACCAAAATTACCCCACTGTTTTCATAAACAACTAAGTAGAGTAGAAATAGACAATAATTTAAAGGAAAAAAAACATTGCACAAAACTACAAATATATTGCATACCACCTTGCATCCACTAGATATAACTGTTTATAAGAGTAAAACTGTTTTCATATAAAACTAATCCTATTCGACTAATAACTAAATTTAGTCTGAGTCATTACAGCGCCCCAGTGCAAACCTGAGATTTTTATTTTTCAAGAAGAAACCCAGTGTTGAAGATGAACATGTACAGTAGATGATCTTTATCTATACTGTAGAGTTTTTCCTCCCCTGCCATGTTATCTTGGTTCATTGCTGTTTGAGCTACTGTGGAGTTTCCAGGGAAAATCCACTATCCACTCCACTGGAGCTGTTATCTAGTTAGATATCCCCGAGTTTGTGTGCTGTTTGTCTAATTAAATGACTTTGGCTGTCCAAACACACTTCAACAAATATATCACCATTCACAGCCAGAGTGGCTCTCAAAGATGACAAACAATAATCAGCCTGCATATGCCTACAGAACAATATACAATAAATAAAAATATCTATATATTCAAATATTTATGTTTATGCAGTAATATATAATGTATACTTATATTTACCATTTTATAGGTGATAAGTGTTTATTTAGTACATGGTAGGGTGCTAAATATCAACCCTAGAGCAGAGTCTAGCAGAATGAGGTGCTCTCTAAGGATAGGCTTAAAGCTCTTGTTTCTATCCCACTGTCCACAGCATATGTACTTGAAATACAAGAATCTTATCTCTTAATTAAAACAGTAAATCAAGGGTTTTTCTTTAATCATAGAAATTTTGAATCCAATACTCACACAAGATGCATACTTGTAACCTATTTTGAGTTTGTGGTATTGAGTGTCTGCTCGATGAGTTCATATGCAGGTATTTCACATAAATACCTATTAAACAGGAATTCTCGCAGTATGAAGCTATGTACACAGTGGTTCCACTAGCCACAGGTATCCTAGCCTGTGGGTAATACATAAACAAAAGGGTTTCTTAAATGCAATCAGATAATAGATATTATTTAAATAATATTCCAAAATGTAAAAATTCACACACATTTTAAACATCAGTGGTTTGAAGGTTCTGTGTTTTCCTTTCAACGTTATTGATAGTACAGTGCAGTGTACAGTGTACAGTGTCTCAAAAATAAATAGGTTTAAAAATCATTCAGTTAAGGCTGTAAAAAACAAACAAAAAATCACCATCAACAAAGTGCAAAAAGGAGTGTCTTGCACCTTGATGGTTGCATTGTCTCCTCGCAGTGGGGGGTTCTACAGGTGTCTACATCCCTTTTAGAATCCTTGAAGCGTGAAGAAGCACAGTTTTTTTCTCTGTAAAGTCAGCTTTATGGCTTTGGAGCAGTTTGATATCATGTTCATTGTCTTTATAATGCCACTTTGAGTGGTAATGTTGGCGTCACACTACACAACATTTCCTAGGATTTTCAGTCGTAGCCTTCATTTACATAATTGTAAGAAAATCACAGCAAGTTGTAGAGAGCACGCGCCCGTTACCATCAGTTGTGTAGTGTGACACCCTCAGCGACTCAGTCATAGCACTCTTAACAACCCCTATGACTCTCTGCGACTAGCTACGATAAAATCAAACTGGTTTGATTTTCTTGTAGTGTAGTAGATTTTCAAGTTGTAGGGGCGGGAAGTGAGCCAGATGTGTACTTGTGATTTAATGTGCCCATTATGTTACACATTACAGCGCAATATTAAGTGGCTTACAATATTAGTTTTAAAGGTGGTTTATATTTTTAACTGTTTTATTTTTGTAAATTTGTTCTATATTTATAAAGATGAATTATATTTTTGAAGATGTTTATTTGTGTAAAACAATGTCAGTGTTACATTTTTCAAGATGTTTACGTGGTTTTTCTCCATGTTGTTTGTTTACTTCATGCGGTGCTCCAACTCTTATCCAGGTGTGCTCCATGTTGATTGGCTGCCAAAATGAGGCGACCTCATGGTACTTTTGTGGCACAATACGAGATTTGGAACCATGATGAAAAGTCGTTAGGGGAATCGTGTATATGTGTAATCGTGTAATCGTGTATACCCCTGCGATTCCTAGTCGTATAATTTGACACCCTCCAAGACAGAAAAGGCAGTGAGGTTCAACAACTGCAGTCATAAATTTGACATGCTCTCCAACTAGAAGTCGTGTTGAGTTGTGTAGTGTGACGCCGGCTGGAAAATGAAACTAATTGTCAATAAAACGTAATTTATTTATTATTAATTTATTTACACGTGTATAATAAATATAGTAATAAATATAATAAATAAATTAATTACTGCGAAAATAATTTACTTTGTATACTGTGCAGAGTGCCGTATACTCCTAGTTGCGGCACACACGATATATACAGTAAAAAGCCTCAGGCACTGTGTTAGATGTGTTTCCGACGTTATATATGCGTTTATTAATGTCGTCGATTTTACGGTTGCAATTCGACGTTGATTATACGTTGCGGCGACGTACAGTATATAAACGTATAGCCGTATTTTCGCCATGAATATACGTATACGAATTAGATAGGTTTAGATACCACCCTCTGTAGCTGGATCCTAGACTTCCTCACCAGCAGACCCAAGAGCTGTCAAGCTGGTGACGCCCCCATTCCCTCCCATCATACTATGATCTCTCCTAACTTCTTCCTGTACCCACAATGACTTTACTCCAACACCACTACATACACAACAACTGAATGCAAGCTGAAATTGTACTTAAAACTGTATTAGTTGTAATATTTATTAATCACCGTAGTATTTTTGCACTGTTCCCCAAATTACTTTTGCACTGTTTTTGTCCTGTTGTATTCTTTTCTCTGTTTGCATATTTGCACAGTTTTGATTACACTGTTATGTTATTACACTGTTATTGTTATTGTGTTACTGTCTATTGTCTTATCTTCTGTTCTATTTATATACTGCACCTGAGTGACTAATGAGAAACACTTTTCACTATACTAATAATAATAATGTTTCTTTATTAGCCCTATACAATTTCTTGCATTAGGAATTCGTCTTTTTGCATACCCCAGCTTTTCTCCAAGGAGACACAGACAGGGAGAGAAGCTTGGGGTCAGAGTGCAGGGTCTGCCATTGTACGGCGCCCCTGGAGCAGTTGGGGTTAAGGGCCTTGCTCAGGGGCCCAACGGAGTAGGATTCCTCTGCCAGCCACAAGATTTGAACCGGGAACCTTCCAGTCACAGACGCAGATCCTTAGCCACAGAGCCACTGCTCCGCCCCTCCGCCATTATGCATCTGTTTAAGTATAATGACAAATAAAATTGAATTGAATTGAATTGAACTGAAATGAATTGAATTGAATTTTCTGGCTTCTTGGTATGAGTGCATGTGTGCTGTGCCACAAATTAGGATGTTCTGCTGTCTTTTTAAAACCAGTTCATTCCATGCAATGCATTTTACTTAAGATATCTGATAAAGTATAATAAAAAATATGTTCTTATCAGTTTAAGATCTGATACATTTCCAATACAAATGGTGATGCACATTAGTTTGAAATGCTTCTGTGAGCTGGGCAGTCGCTATTTGATTTCAATGCATCTTGTTTGGTTTCTGGTAGAAGCTAGTGACAAGGACATTTTTTCCTGAATTTCAGAAATTATTACAGTGTTTCACATATACATCCTAATCAGTAATTGGGCATCTACACAGAAACTGGTCATCCACTGCAGAGCAAATTGTGGTTCAAATATTTAATCAACAGCATCCTAGCACTTGTTGACTTAATCATTGGTGTTTTGTAGGGACTCTAGGGACAATAAACTGACTTTATGTGTGAACATACCTATTAACAGATGTAGGATGATCAAATACTGAGTGGAGTGAAAATGCCACTTTCTTCAAACAGTCACATTTCACTGGCAGGGACTTCTAAAAGACAGAGACACTGTGTTCACTTTCAGTAGCCTCAAGTGTGTTTTGCAGATACTGGAAATTTGAGTTTAAGATGTATGAGCACTGTAATTCAATTACTGTAGCTGCAATTAAAAATCCTTAACACCCATTCACTCAAACACTGGAAAATCCATGTTGTTGGTAGCAAAGCTGTCTGTTAAAGCAGAACATAAATTATTGGGCCAACATGTTAGAAATCCTGATATGTGACAGACAATTATGTGCCAGTTCACTTATGCACACTCCAAACTCAGCAACAGGGATTGCATTATGGTTTTTTTTTTAAGATGTTGGAAGTTGCAGTACGTTGAGGTGTCAATGTCCCAAGAGAAAGGTTTGCAAGAAATACCTTCCATTTTTCGAAAAGACCCCTAACAGTTTGATCGGAACCTTGAAGTGTTTGTTATGTTTAATATGAAAGTGTAATTCACTTGATAAGCAACAAATGACGCTCTCTCAAAATAGAGCACAAACACCATTGTGTTGGTGGCATATTCATCTCTCTGAATGGACTAAAATGAGCAAAAATCTAACTTTGCTTTCTTAGCAACCATTTGGACCATTTTGTCTAAAAGGTTTTGACTTTACATTTTTAACTTAATTTCTTTGTGGCATATTAGACTTGTATTACAGGTCCCATTAAAAATTATTTTGTGTGCCAATAGTGGCACATATGCTGTAGGTTGGTGACCCCAAGCATAATCCATTAATGCATTGTAGCAGTATGCCAGGACTTGCAAAGAGGATAGTTCTCTTTGGTTTATCAATGCTGTGCAATGTCGCAGTCATTTACTGATGCAAGGGTGGTGATGCAGCAGAGGTAAACACTTAAGCAGACCTAACCACACAGGTAGTAATAGAATAATTAATTACTGGCTGGCAAGGCTTAAACAGCCAAGGTCAGTCAGTAATGAGAAGGGAAAGAACAGAACTGGCTGGAGGAGCATGGAAGACCCCTGCCTGCCAGCAAGAAAAGAAACGAAGTGTATCACAACGATCTGAGAGATACTAGCTGTCTGCATCCCTGGCGACCAAACAGAGAGGCCCCAAATTAGACCGCTCATCCCAGTCCACCGACCGGAATCTTGGACTCTCGGCTTGGGGACGCAACTGGCTACCAAGTCCCCAGAAGGAAAGGGGGCCGCACAGATCTGGGAGGCAACACTCCAAGTAGCCAGGGGTGCAGGCCAGCAAATCCACAGACCAATGTGCGGGACAGAAAAAGAAGTCTCCTCAGAGCACAGATGTGTTTGCCCCCAAGAATCCTCAGGGTGACCAGGCTAACAAGGAAATGCTTTCCAGACAGAGCGGACAAGGATGCTTGGATCCCCAGGATGAAACAGAAGTCTCTGCTGGGACACTAAAAGGAGACTTGAGAAAAAAGGAGAAAGAGCCCTAAACCCAGAAAGCCTGAGAAACAGGAGTGAGGGGAAAAGAGCCCTGAACCCATAGAGGAAGCCGCTCCAAAGAGGAGCTAGAAGGGTGGCCCGGAAAGGAGACAGAGAAAAGAAAGAGTGCAAAGGACAGGGCTAAACAGGATCAAAATTGAGCTGTAGGCCAAGAGGTGAGGGAACTGCACGGACAGAGCACTAGAGTCCTGGACAACGGAAGCTGCCTCCTGAATGCAGGATGGAACTGCTGGAGAAGGAGGCCAGAAGGGAAATGTCCAGGGATCCCAGGGCGGAGGCCAGGAGACACAGGTCATGCAGGTTAGAGGCTGTGATGAGCAGTGACATCCAGGTGTGGAGTGAAGTGGAAGGGGAAAGCAAAAGGCAGAGCTACACCAGGAGAATGTAACGACCGCCAGCCAGCAGTGATCAACCCACAAATGAGCTAACCAGTGCCAGCAGCGGATTTATAATAACAAGTGCCACCGCCGCACGTGTTAATCCATCAGCACACGCTCTACCGAGCGGCAGGCAGTTTAAACCATCTAAACTTGTTTCCCGCTCCTTGGTATTCATTCCTCTCCTAGAGAGCTCTTACCTTGCCTTTGTTTGAACGCCTCTTGCGATACTTCTCCCAGCTACTGAACTTCCTTTTGCCTTTTGACCACGAACTTGCCTAGCATTTTGGATTGTACGGCTGTTTCACTATCTTCCCTCTCCTTCGTCTGCATAGGATCCTCATACCTCATCACTGGGATTTGTTACAGAGAACCCTGGAGTCCTGATTGACATAAGCTGCCTCCTGATGTGGGACGGAACCACGGGGAAAGGAGGCCAGTAGAGAAGAGTCCAGGAATCCCAGGGAGGAGTCCAGGAGCCTCTCTACAGTCTGGTTCAGAAGATGCGGTGATGAGTGGAGGGATCTAGACTGGTGTCTGAGTAGACTGCATCAGCAGCAAGAGGTAAGTGGTCCAGCCCAGAGATCTCATCCCTGGCAAATCAGTCCGTCAACGTAATTGGGCAGCCTCAGCTACAGAGCGAGATCCTGTGCAAAGTTCCTAGGGAAAAAAGGAGAACACTCAGGTCTCTTGGTCTTGGAACAGGATCCAGATGCCAAGCCCCAAGGGAGAAGGGGATTTTGATTTCAGAGTGGAAACTTGGCATCGAGAACTACAGACAGGGGTGCAAACAGGCTTCGGAATCCAGGGTGAGTTGACCACCCAGAGAGGCTGCTGAGGCATCTGCCTGGGGAACCAGAGATCAGACGAGAAGACTGGGCAGAATAAAAATAAAAATGGAACAGAGAAGAAGTGCAGACGTATAACTGAAAGGGGGTGAAAAGAACAATTACAGAACACCGTTAAAGCGGGGCTCCATCTTTAAATAGAGTAATGGAGTAATTAATTGGGGAATGGAATAATTGATAATTATGTGCAGATATCCTGAAGAGGATTCGGTTATGCAGCAAATCACGGAATACCGTGAGCCCTCGTGAGAACATGATGGTTTCCCAAGGCAACCACTAGCCAAGAGACACTATATCGGCATGATCATGACAAGCTGCAGTTAATTTACTCAGAGATACACTATAAAGTAAACCTATGTTCACGGTCAATACCAGAAATATATACAATTTGGTGATCAGCCACAAACAGTCTGCTTACACAGCACCCTCTGGATGTCACTAATCATTTATCAATAAATCAAAATATTTGTGTAAATAACTATTTTTAGCTAAATGTATAGTACAAAAACATTTGGTAGGTATTTGTGTGGGTAAAGGGGCTTTATGCATATTAGTATTGGTATTTTACTTTTATTGTATGTATGCAAAGGAAGACAAAAGTAAATCCAAATGCATCAGTTGGACATCTGAAATACAAACTGGGATTTTTAGGATACAAATTGTCAAAAGCTACCATTCAACAATGTTGCATTCATGACTGAGTTGGGAAGAATTGTTTAACCTCTTTTAAGGTTAAACAATAAAAAGAAATAAACTGAACTTTTATGTTGAGAATATCCTCTGAGAAATATGGTGGGGTGTTGTTGTTTTTTTGCCACCTCCAATTGGGTCCTGGAGCCATTGTTAAGATAGGGGGTGATCTGAACTTTTTGGCCAAACTGCTGGTTCCCCCTACCAACAAGCTGACACTTGTCCAAATATGGACATTTGAGCACGACAATTATCAATATCATAAACCCAAACTGATACAGAAATTATTAACTGCACTCAAAGCAAATGGTTTTCACTGACCACCTCAACTTCCAGACCTCAATCCAATTGATTTGAGCTGAAGAACACAAAAATAAAAAGGATTTGAAGGAGAAATTCTGTTTGGAAGAATGGCCAAAATTTCCCTCTAGAAGTACCAGAATATCATAGCACACTAAAGGCTCTGTGTCTCTGTCACCTGTAGACCATGGCAGATTAATATTTTTAAAATATTTACTACAGGGATAAAAATGAATGGGACCCTTGTGTTTTCTGGGCTTAAATTACATAGGATAAATAACACTTTGTCCTATGCTAAATTATAAAGATGACAGTGTAACATATTTAGCATTTAACATTTTTTAAAGTAAAATACATTATCCAATACAGAAATATTTGTAATACATGATGTCTTTTTGTTCCTATGTCATTGGGGTATGAAAAAACATGTAAAACACTATACGTATACACAATGTTCAAAAATGATAAAAAAAAACCAAATTCAGTTTAGAGTAAATTAGCATTGTATGAAATTATTATATAAATCTATATTGTACCAATTGATTTAGAATTAATAATTAATATCTAGTTCTAAACATAGAATTAGCAAAATTGCCTTTCATTGAGTTTCCTTCATTCAGCCCCAATTTGCAGTGAAAGTCATTGCCCTCCAGACGGAGCTGTTGCTGGAGCTAAAGGCGTATTTAAGGAGAGTGAAGAACACTAGCTTACTTTCCAGAACGATCGCTAACTCTTGGGCATGTTTCCAAAGTCTTACATCATCGTATTTGATTTTATGGTCATTGGAGATTCTGCAAATGGAAGGCAGTTTAACCTTTTGCGCGTCATTGTGAAATTCAACACAATTCCTTAAGCACTCTATGCCAGTGGAATCCCTGTAGCACAGTTCTGTTCACGTTAAGTAATAGTGAGGATATAATAATAATAATAATAATAATAATAATAATAATAATAATAATAATAATAATAAATGTAAATACACTGTGATTTTAAAGTAAATAAAACTGTTCCCCTAACGGTGGAATTGGAAAATATATCAATACGGAAAGTGTAATGGAAAAAACAACAACTATAAAGTAAGTTCAAAGATACAGTATGCATTCTAGATTAAGTGTCTTTTTATTTGAGCACGTTTGACCCAACGTTTTTTTTTGCGCCAAATTTAGTGCCAGGTTTTCAATATTTTACGACAGCTGTTGTCAGCAAGGATATATATTTCCGCACTAAGAGGATATCGTTATATATAAGCGTTCTTTGAAGCAGACAGATCTTTATTTAAAAAAGTAGTTGTGCACGTTTTTGACAGTTCAGAATCTCAGACATTTACACCCGGGATACTTTGGAAACGATTGGAATGCAGAGCAGGTTAACGGCAACTGATAACTACTAATTTTTCTAAAGACACAGAGAATCCACAATATTGGACTCTTTGATTCAGTTTTCCATCTGTTGAATTTGACAAGCTATTTGAATAAATGTTTTGATAATATGGTAGATAGTTCTTCCAGTCACACACCAAACCATAACCCATCAGAATCAGGTGCAAAAATTGCATTTTAAAATATGAATGCGTTTACTTATCTTTTCTGAAATACAAGGAAAGCATATAATAGACACAAAAGACTGTTACTGAGTTATTCAATTTCAGCAAATATGTTAAAATAAAATAGATGAAGCCACACAGTGTATTGAGAGATATTTTCAATAAGTTGTATTAAGGAAAAGTGTAGGAAATCTTAGGAGAAAAGTAGTATTTCGCTTACAATAGATAATTGTTCACGTGGTATATATGACATTATATAATATATACTACCTGACAAAAACTAATTATACGAAAGGGAAATAAAATCAGTTTTGCTTGACAATAAAGACTAAAGTCTATAGATATATATGAGGTTAAGGATGTGACGTTTGATGGGCCGAATGTCCTCTGGTTTGCAACTTTTTCTTTCCTTTCAGCAAAGTTAAAATATATATACATGTCTATTCGTGCAGTTTAAGAACTTCAGAGCACTTCAAAATGTTTCAATGGAAGAGGAAAAACTAATTTACAAATGAGAAGTTATTTTCAGTTTGTACTGTCGTTCCTGCATTAAATGCTGCCACTATTTTATTGGGAGCTTTTGGAATTCATGTTAAGCCTCAAGATCGTTGTTTTCCAGGGTAAATTAAATAATTTAGTTAGGGATAATCAGAGGTCGATAACCTTACTATGATGTTTCTGCTTTAATTTTTAGCAATATCGAAAAGGGGTCAATCCAGGCTTAAGTGTAGGCTAGCAAAGTCTTGAGGAACAAAGGAGCTGCGTGAATCATGCAAATAATCATGTGAAAAACCATGTGTAATTAAATCGATTCTAATGGAAATGCAAGTACACCACACGCCGCATTTAAAAGCCTTTACACCCTGTTACTGTAATATTTTAACTTCGTACACACAGAATTATGCCCATACCTGTGAATAATTTTGAAACTTGTAGGGGTGGAGTTTTCAAGAAAGTATCTGCCCCCAACTTTGTTGATTGACGTTCACAGATCGCTCCTCCCTAAAAGTTTTTTTTCTTCGTTTTCCAGTGTCCTGCGTTGATTTCATACCAAAGTCATACTTCACATTCCACCTTTACTGTCAAACCCGGAGAAATATTTATTGAAAACAAAAAGCGGCTGAAAAATAAACAATCGATATTCATAAACTTTAAACTCACGTTGGAGTTAGGAGAAGCAAAGTCCTTCAAGGTGAGTTTATTAAATGTTTCCTTTGTCGTAGTGTTTTACTGAAGTTTTCACGCAGAGTTGCTGCTCGCTTGGTGAAGTTTTCAGATCTTTGTCATTTTTTGCATTTTTCCGTGGAACTCCCTAAGTTGGGGAGGGAAGAAAATAAATAGGATTGATTTTTTGTGTGCCTCTTTCTGTTTGAGTGTGTGCAGGAAATCATCTTAGCAGTCTTCTAAAATAAACTTTGGTTCTACGTGTGCTTTGTTTTATTTTTTCCTCCTTTGTCGAAACCGCTAAGAAGTTGAACATGATGTTTCTTTCTTTTTTCGCGCAGCTTCCAGGACGCGCATCCATACTTTCTTCAGACTTCTCCAAACTTTCTTTTTGTGGGGGATCTGATTTTTTTTACCCCGGGATTGACTAAAGGGAGAACGTAAAATAAGAAGTCAGCAGGAGGATTACTTCACTAAACCTAATATTTTAATTGCAGTTTGTTTTATAGGTAAGGACACCTTATTAGAACGTGCGTTTAAGTAGAGCACATTTCTTCATACTAAACCACAAAGTTAAGAAAATGTAGAAATACCTGCAATAAACTAATAGCTTACATTATCAGATATACTTTCAAAATAAATCTTTGATGTTTTATATGCACTAAAAATCATGTTGACCGAAGTCTTGTTTTGAACGCAGCATCTGTGATGACTCATTGTTCTGCTGCCTAGGTTTTTTATTGTAACAAGCAATAAAAGTTTTCAGTGACATTGTAATAATAATAATAATAATGTGGTCAGAATTTGATTAACCTCAAACGTTTCATAAACAAAGTTAAAACGGGTTCTTTCAAGAAACTTTGTTAAACAGAACTCTCGTTCAGGCTGTCGTTTTTTTTTTTGCCCAGCTTTTCTGCAGAAAAAAGAGATACAAATCTCCGGATCAGTCAATAGGTTTTTCGTGTTGGACGCGACTTTTTTCCGCTTGGAAGTCCGTTCACTCTCACACATGATTTATATCTACTTCAGATGCAGCTTTCTTAATACTGATAACTGGGTATTGTTGAGGGGGAAAAAAAGTCTTGCACATGAGAAACTGTATCTTAAAATAGAAAAAATACGTGGGCCTATTCAACATGTTTAAGACGAGGATGGGATAAAAAAGTCTTAATTTGAATAAAAGTAATAGTCAGGGCCACCCCGATGCTGAGGCGTAGTGGTGTTGTATGCCATGGTATTAGTATATTGTAACACAAAGAGCCAAGATATTATTATCCCAGATGATTTGGTCATGTTGACAGAATATCTTGGAAGTGCCCGGTATGGATTTGTGAAGCTAGCTTCGAGTGAGAGGGAGGTCTATTTTGAACAATAGGCAGTCGTTTCTTGTGCGGTGGTATCTCCATTACAGAACTCCTTTACACCCCTATTATGTCACTACATGATACAACTTCCTCGTGTTTTGTAATGATCAATATATCTAATCAACAAAAAATTGAGAAGGTTATTTAAAATGCTGTAATAAATCTCACTGTATAACACAAAGCATACTATCAGAAAAGTCAACCAGAGCTATATATGAGTTCTGTAGTGGAGAGAATACATTTGATAGAACTTTTTTGTATTTGTCCTGCTGTATTATTGGTATTACTTTGTGTTTTTATTAATTATGTAAAACAGTGGTATGTCAAATAAAGGTTTTAGCAATAAGTACAGACTGAAAGGTCAGCAGTTCTATATTCCGATGACATAAATATGCAGATTGTTATTTGGTGTCGTTCCATTTCATACAAAAGTGTTAATCAGGTTAAAACGTCTATTTTTTTAATGGGCGGTCAACATAGTGGGTGTGTATGAAACATATTTTTTTAGGAGAGTTATGGGTTGAAAATTGTTCTTTATTCTGTCCATGTTTTTAATTAGTGCTGTGAAATTTTAAGTTAATAATCATGAAAAACAGGTATGTTGGCTTACTGGTCAGCATTGCTGCCTTGCAAAGCTGGGTCCCTGGGTTAAATTCCTGGGGAGCTATCTATATGAAGTTTGCATGTTATTCCCGTGTTCGTGTGGGTTTTCTCCCATAATCCAAAAACATATTGGTAGGTTAATTGGCTTCTGGAAAAATAAGTCCTAGTGTGAGTGTGTGTGTTTGTGTGTGCCCTGCGATAGACTGGCTTGGCTTATTCTTGTGCTTGTTGCTAGCTAGGTAAGGCTTTGACTCCTCTGAGACCTGTACGGGACGAAGCGGTTCAAACATGGATGGATGCTGGGTAAATGTTATTCTGATATTCAGTCAGAATGACAATATCAGAAAAATATAGATTTTAAAACAGTTTAGGGATTCATGCAATGCTGTATCTCACAGGTGAAGATAACCAGTGATGGTTTTTAGTTTTATTTCAGGGTAAGGGAGAAGCTTTCATAAGATACAAATTATTCTGTCTGAATTGCATCCAACAACTTTGTGTTGTCCAACTTTGGCACTGTGTAGTATAAACACAGTGACTGATCTCTCCAAACGCACAAATGCAGTGTCCTACATTGCAGCTGTAAAACACTGTCAGCTCACAAAGAGCAGCTTTATTCAGTTCCAGAACAAGATGTTTCAGGGAGTTTGTGGTGAAAGTTACTTTCTGCTCAGATAAGCAAGTTTGCAGTACAGCTTCTTAAACAACACAAACCTTCTGTTAAATGTTCTTACATCATAAAACCTGAAAGAAATTGTCTTGATAGAAACTGAAGTATTTGTATTTCTACAATTATATTCAAATTGATACATCAATATGTTTTGAAATTACATTATAATATTGTAACAATGATAGTTTTTGTAAACCAGATATTCATATGTTCATAAATGTGTAGTTGCCAGCTATTGCTGTAGCTTGTAAAGCAATGCCCAGTATATTAGATACAACATTACTAATTTCTTTTTAAGTTATGAAGTATTCTGATATTAAAATGTCTATCCTTAACTTTTATGCACTGCTGTTGGATAAGATAAACAATCTTTGGTTATGTTAATAGATAAGTTAAAAATTACTAAGGAGTTCCATCTATTCATATCAATTATGGCTAAAATTTGACCAAATGCATAATCTAGAAATTTAAAAACACCTTGCTTAGACTGTTAGCACAGGGGACTGTAATACGGTTATTCCTGATTTTGTATGCTTTTGAGACAATTGTCATATTTTTCTTAAAACTTAAAATGTGAATAACTGTTATTCTTTTGTCCAGAGAATTACAAAATATGTCTTATGCTCTAGGTTTAAGCGCTGTGGCCTGTAGTTAGATAGGTATGTAATTTGATGGCTTTCCTACTGTAGTTTCTCTTTCATCATCATAGCTGTGTGCTTCTGCTGTCCCTTAGAATTGCGTTTTAGTTGGTGTATAACCCTGATTCTGTGTCCGCCTGCCCATCTCACTGCTGACCTCTACACTGAGTTTAAGTTGTGTATACCATATGTAAAAGAGTAATAGTCTGTTATAAAAGATAGATATGTCTTTGACAGTCCTTTAAGTCAATGTCCCTCCAGTTGTTCCTGATACTCTGAGAAGGGTACAGAAGTAATTGCTAACAGAATGTATGAACTCAAACTGGAAAAAAACTCAGATGTTTTTTTCATTCCTTTATAATGTATAAATCACTAAATACTTCTTATTTTAATAGCACATCTTTGCTTTTTAAGATTAAAACTGCCTTGTTGGTTAAACGTGTTGAGCGAGAGTAGACAGGAATTTCCAGTTTCCAAATAGGTTTCTAACAGTGAAAAGAAATTGTTTGTCTCCTTGTAATTTGCATTACCTTGAAAACTTAAAGGCAATGCCTTGTGGTTTTGTAAAATACTGTATCACAATTGAAAAACTGTTAATGATTTTGGGAACAGGCTGTACTATAGAAGCCTGTATTATATAAAACTCGTGAGGATACCTTTAAGTCTATTAATATATGTATGCTTCTTAGAGACCAAGCAGTAAAATGGGAATTCTCACCTTGCCTGTTTTTTGTCAGTCTCTGACAAAAGGTTTAACAGTATACTAACAAAAATGGAAAAATTGCATATTATGCTACTGCTAAAGAAAAATGTTAGACATTGAATTGGACAATATTTGATTGATTAATTAGAAAGCAAACCAGATAATTCTAGTTGAAAAAATCAAAATAAAAAATACTCACCAGTTATTCATGAAAGCCTACATCTGTTCATTGGGTTAAAATATAAACACTGCTTGCACATTAGTCAGCAGTTATCATCTTCATCTTTAAATAAAAGAAGGTTTGTGACAACTAAGTAATAAGAATGAAGAAATCTCCACTGTTTACAGAGGGGGTAGGTTGGGGTCTGGGGACCTTAATTTAATTAAAGCTATTTGTTTGTATGGGATGGCTGAAGGCATGTTGTGATGTAAGCACGTTTTTCTAAGGACATAAAATAAAGGTAGGTTTTTATGCTAAGATATCCATTCCAACACTTTAAAGCTGAAGTAGGACCACTGTTAGTTCTGGCCTTGGTTTGTGAGCTCAAGGGTATGTTGGATTGAGCTGAAAATGGATTACTAAACTCACTGTACAGCCTGGAGTGGTTTGTCTGCTTCTCAGGGATTTTGCTTCTTTTATTAGTGTTATTTATTTATCGACTGCTCCGGTTTCGTTGATTACCACCCACTCCAACCTTGATGGTGTATCTGCATTGCTGCTTTTCTGAAGACATAGTGCACAGCAGCTCAGCAGTGTGTAATTAAGCAATCACATTCTCCTTCTTGTGGTTGTGGACTTCTTTTCATTTTTTTAGCCTGCCAATTCTTCCAAAAGTAAACAACATAAAATCAAAGCAAATTATTTCTTCATGGTTTTTTGGTTCAGACTGATTTATGTTTGAGTTTCAGTGATGAAAAGCAGTTCACTTTATCCCAAAAAATTATTAAGGAAATTTTGCTTGGGTGAATTTTGCTTTTCACAACTGAATTTTCCTCTTTCCTCTGTCATCTAAATTATAATTATTGACACAAATAAACATGACATGAGAATACAAGAAAGCTAATGATAGGAACAGGCCATTCAGCCCATGAGTACACGTTATTTCACTGTACAAACATCAGAATTTTGTATATATGATTGTATGTGTGAAAGGTGTTTAGAGTAATGGTATGAAATTAGCTTTTACAAGATTTCAGTTATGTGCCCACACTTAACATAAACAGCTTTGATACTGTAAAGACCTATCAGATCTCCTCTTAGACATATTTTACTGAAACTGAAAGTTTCTTTAACCCTGGAATGAGTATTGCTGCTCTTCTCTGGAATCTCTGTAAGGAATCTATGTGATAACATAATTTTAAGGCATCTTCTCAAATGCATTATAAAGTACAATAACTTTCTTGAAAGAAACTTAAATTTTCTGCAGTCCTCCAAAATTGCATCAGTTTTCAGTAATTTAATTTCTGCTTTTCAAGGCCACTAGAAGTTTTTAAAACTTTTGCCTTCTTGATATCGCACAACATCATTGACTTTTGCTTTTATATTTGTAGAATTAATTGGTCAGGGACTGAGATATCTAAGGTTTGGCTGTGTACCGTTGAAGAAGACTGCCAGTATGGCTGCAATATCCTGTGATGTCATTGCTTTATATAGTTGCAAGTTATTTGTGTGATGTTTGTTTCTGCAGGATACTAGTCCTGTGATGTAGCATGACTTTTAATATGCCCACATTGTCTGACCACTTTATTTATTCAAAATTCAATTTCCCTCTTGATATTTTATGTTTAACTTAAGCATTGAACATGGTGTTGATATCTTTTCTTATATTGTTTTAAAGAAAACATCTTTGATCCACAGCAATGTAGACAGACTTTTGCTTTGCTGTGTAGCACAGGATTGGAATCGGTATTTATGAATCAGATTAAAACTGAGTGATGAAATATTTTCCCATCTTTAATACTGGATGTTTTATTTATTTTTTAATACCTGGGTATGAAGAATTTTGCGGATAACTTGAAATATCTTTTAAGTTCTATTACAAGCTTGGAATAAAAGAAGATTGCATATTTTCAAAGAACCAAAATGCTACTTGAATCAAATATTAAGCATTCTAAATTTAAAGATTTAAGCATTGTGACTTACATCTGGTATGCTGGATACAGATAGGGAAGCCACTGTTACTGTTTGAAGAATTACAATAAAATAATTGTCATAAAGAGAAACTTTAAAGGTTCCATTGCATTGATAAGCAAAAAACAATGTATGTTATATCATGAACACTAATATCTACAGGGATTTGGATGCTTGTTTCCAAACTTTCCCAGCTTGCGTTTTGCTATCCATCAAGTTGGATGGGGACCGTTTGTGAACAGAAATTTTTAAGTCATTCCACAAATGCTCAATTGGATTGAGGTCCGGACTTTGACTGGGCCACTCCAGGACATTAACCTTTTTGGTTTAAAGCCACTCCAGTGTGGTTTTTGCTGTATGTTTCAGGTCATTGTCTTGTTGGAAGATTAATCGTCTTCCAAGTCCCAGTGCTCTTGTGGATTGCAGCACATTTTCCTCCAGGATTTTTCTGTACTTAGCTCCATCCATTAATTTCCTTCTACCTTTGAGTTTTCCAGTCCCTGCAGCAGAGAACCATCCCCAAAGCATGATGCTGCCACCACCATGCTTCACTGCAGGGATAGTGTTCTCAGTGTGATGTGCTGTGTTAGGTTTGTGCCAAACATAGCTCTTAGCATTGAGGCCCAAAGCTTAATCAAACTCCAGCCGAGGTGAGATATGAGTTTTTTTCAACAACGGGTTTCTTCTTGCCACCCTTCCGTACAAGCCAGATTTATGAAGTGTGCGTGCTCTTGTTGTCTCATGCACTGTTTCTCCCATCTCTGTCATGGTTGACTGTAACTCTTTTAGAGTTGCAGTAGGCCTCTAGGTGGGCTCTGTTACTACGGCTCTTCTTGCCTGGACAGTCAGTTTTGGAGAACAGCCAGTTCTGAGCAGATTCACAGTTGTTCCATGTTTTCTGACCTTTTTAATGATGGACTTCACTGTGCTTCAGGGTATATTCAGTGCCTTGGAAATTTTCTTATATCCTTGCCGTGGCTGGTATTTTTCAAGAACCTTGTCTCGAATCTGCTTGGAATGTTCCTTGGTCTTCATGGTGTAATGTTTCCTTGGAAATGCACTAAGTGGGGAAGCTCCCAGACACAGGCGTATTTATTCTGAAATCATGTGAAACACCTCAACTGCACACGGGTGGACTCCAATCAAGTAATTATGTGACTTGGAGAAGAGAGTTGGTTAAATGTTTTACGCATTTTTATGCATGTTTGGCTTGCATCCACCATCTGACAGTCTATACATGAAAAATATTCAAGACCATGGTGAATTTACTAAGGAAATTCTACAAAGGTCTCCCAAAGAGTAACATGGGAAATCATTCAGAATGTCAGAAAAAAGCCAAGAGTAACATTACCACTAAGTCAGGAAAAAATGAAACAGGAATGGATTTCATGGAAAATAACCAGGAAACAACCATTGCTTTCTAAAAAGATCATTGCCAATCCTCTCATGTTCACCAAAGAGTACCTGGATGATCCCCAAGACTACTGGAAGAATGTCCTCTGGACAGTTAAACTTTTTGGCCATTATTAGAAATGTATCTAGTGGTGGGAGTATCATTGTTTGGGGCTCCTTGCTGGCTCAGGACCTGGACAGCTTGCTTGTTTTTGCGAATTCTGGAAAAGTATGTAAGGACATCCATTTGTCAGCTGAGCCAAAAGTTTGCCATGCAACTAAACAATGGTTCAGACGTACAACAGAATGGCTGAATTGATTGACAATTAAAATTCTGGACCAAAACCCCATTGAAAGGTTGTGGCAGGCCCTGAAGTGAGTTGTTCAGGCAATGAATATGTCACAGTCTCTAAGCAGTTCTGCAATAGGCCAAAACTCAATGTGATACAAGAAACTGATATTACAGTAAAACAGGAGCAGGGAATAAATGTCACAGTCTTGAAGCAGTTCTGTAATAGGCCAAAATTCAAATAATGTGATACAAGAAACTGATACTACAGTGAAACAGGAGCAACAGGAAACATCTAGTTGAAGTCATTGTTGCTCAAGGAGGTACCACCAGATACTGAACCTAAGTCTTCACATATGTATTCATGGAAATACATTTTCTGTTGGATCATTTTGTTAATTAATCCAAATGTATCTTTTTATATGTATTGGGTTATATACAGTATTTAATTGTTATCCAATTTTTTAGATTTATTTAAATACCTATTTATGTCTAAGATGTTTTAGGTCTAACAATTACGAGAATACAGACAAACCTATTGGGTTCACAAACATTTCATTTTTCACTTAAAAGACTGCACTATAAAGTACAGTATCAAAGCATGCAACTACTGTGGTGTTAAACATTTAAAGATGTCTCACAGCTAGCTAATGGATTGGAATGAATAAACAAGACAAATTAATATGATTGGTCTTCCCTATCAGAGGAGTACCTACATTTTGGAGTCTATAACACTACTGTACTGCAGTAGTCCCAGAGCTTCCATTGAACTTGTTTCTATATCATCTTTACATAGTTTCCACAAATATATTTATTATTTATTATTTCTAGAAGGGAACTGTTATTATTCTTTCCATTTCAATAATAGACTAAATTTAATATACAATGGAACAAGTCAACATATTGCTGAGATTGAGGGTAGGTCTAGCTGTTGTGGTCTTGGTGGGAGTCTGTAGTTTTAGAACTCTGCTTGTGGTAATTGTTTGCAGTCAGACTACATCTAAATTGATCACATCCTGGAATGTCACTTGCTGCCTTTCCTGCAGGTTCATACTTCATGACAACATAGCAGCAGGATAGTATGCATCCTTATTCAACTTGTGTATCAACATTTTTTTTTGATGATATGGCAATGTGATAGTTATGCTGTAGATAACCTGCGTATGAAACTCTGAACATTTGTTGGATGAGATGTGACAACATGACATCTAGGGCTCAGAGGTCAAGAAACCAGCACATATATACACAGCTATACAAGAGAAATGAGAGTTACAGAAGAAAACATCTGCTACCTGGTAGAAAGTATGGATCATAGAAGAACAGATTGAGTTGCTTCATTAGTGGCCACCTTCAGCTAACATGTGACTTCAAAAGAAACGTTAAATTCAGTTTGCATTTGGATTTTTTTAATCTGTAAATATGTTACAACTGTATTTGTATATAACGTCATTAATATCAAGGCATCCCAGGGAGCTCTACAAAATTTTAAATACCTTTAATCATAATATAAAAAATAGAAATCCAATTAAATGATGTTATACAAAACTACATTAAAAAAATAAGTTATTCAATTTTAAAAGACTCTACAACATTCCTGATGTTATTTTGGAGGGACTCCTAGAAACGGGAGGCATTTAGCTGAAGATATTATATAGAAACAACCAGTAAATTTGTGTTTTTCCAACAGTTTCGTTGAGTAATTTGAGAGAATTTCGTTGAGAGGCTCCTGAAGTTATAATGGTTTTGACCCTTGAAGGCCTTTATGTTATTTCAAACTAACTTGAAGGTAGTTGTAGCTTAAAAATTAATCATCTTCCCTGCTTTTTTGGTTCTGTGATTCCTTTCCCATACCTCTTAGAGTATTTTGATAGATTGCATTCTAGAATTTTGGAATTTATTGTATATGGAAAAGGAAGCCATCGCATATTAAATTCTCCATTCTACATTGGGAAATGTCTGTGAGAGCTGACTAAGCCAAGTATTAATTTGTATTTCTGCAGTTTCATGTTCATTGTGTTATTTATCTCTTAGAGATTTTAGGTTGTTTTCAACTCATTAATTACAAAATTAAGAACTGGCATTCATTAAAAAAAGATCTATGATTTTGTAGAAGACATTGCATGTCCATTCAGCTGTTTTCCCTCGATGCCTTACAGGCAGTTCCTTTTTTTACAATGGTGTGACAAAGGGATTCACATTCCAACATATTTTTAATGAGGAACAATTAAAAAGGTTTATTCGATGCTGAAAACAGAAGAAAAGAAACAGAAGTTTATTTTCTTCTGTTTTCAGCATGGAATAAACCCTTACTTGGGCAGAGCGGTGGCTCTGTGGCTAAGGATCTGCGCCTGTGGCTGGAAGGTTGCCGGTTCAAATCCCGCGGCCGGGAGAGGAATCCTACTCCGTTGGGCTACTCAGCAAGGCCCTTAACCCTGACTGCTCCAGGGGCACCGTATAAATGGCTGATCCTGCGCTCTGACCCCAGGCTTCTCTCTCCTTATCTGTGGCTGTGTGTCTCATAGAGAGCAAGCTGGGGTATGTGAAAAGACAAATTCCTAATGCAAGAAATTGTATAGGGCTAATAAAGTGATCTAAACTTGTTCCTTTTTATACACAAGCTGACATGGCTACCTATTTGAACTATTTTTAATAAGGATGATCTTCACTGGTTCCAGAACTTGCAGTTCTCAGTATGAGATATACTATGCTCTTTCTGCACGTGTCACTACTACAAGGCTGTCTATGTAACAAATGCCTAATCTTTTTTTTTCCACTAGGGACAAAATGAGACTGCCTTTCTCTTATGTTTTTTATTACAGCTTTTCATACCATATCTTAGCAGTGGTGACTATGAATGGTTCTGATGAAGCTTTTTCCTGGGAAATTTTTCAAAATGTAAAGTCAATTGCCTGCCTCCAAAATTACTAATTATTGAATGATCCATGATCACAGAATTGTAGACAGTATCATTTCAATGTAGTCCCTTGTACAGAATTTTCTTTATTCATTATTCCAGATGGGTGTTCCCAACACTCACTGGGTACTCCTGTTAGATGATGACTAGAATTTGGGTCTCTCAGAGCAAGAGAAATGTATCTGGTTGGCTGTTCTAATCACAGCAGGGTGCTTCCACATTCCCTCCTCTGTGATCTTTGGATTTTGGCCCATCTTAATATCATCTACGTGGAGCTCTCTAGTGGTCAGGTTTGTAGTGCTGGATGCTTGGAGTGCAACTACAACATTTACAAAACTTTATTGCTTGGTGGTTCTTAGTTAAGAAATCCCCTTGAAATAGCTTCATGGTTGGAGAGAGATCAGGAGAAACATTATAAACAATCTCTCTAATTGTGAAAAGTACTTTGTAACAAATAAAAATATTAACTATGAAGACTGAGTTGTTCTTTATTTTTGTAATATGGCTACAATTTAAAAGTGCATCAGTAAGATTTCCCCAGGAAAGATGAATGACGAGATTAAGAAATATTGGCTTAATATAGTTTAAGAAATTAGAAACATTCAAAAAGGCCTACTTAAGCGTTGAATAACATTGGCTCTGAGGTTCTGTTTCTGAGAATGTGTGTGGCCGATTCCTCTCTGTAGAAACAGTGTTCAGCCAAATTCCACCCCTTTTCACCCACTGCCCTAACAGCAGTGTTTATCCTTGACAGAACAGACTGGGCTGGGCAAATGAGTGTGCGGGTAGCATAAGGAGCTTAACCAAACAAATGTACAATTTTATGGTGTGTGTGTAGCTGTTAAGAAGATTATTGTTTATTATTGATTATTGTCTCACCTCTCTAAGGCTTCTGAGTTTCTCCAAGACTTAATGGATTTTGTTGAAATTTATGTTGGTGTATTGCTGATACTGGTGTGTCTGGCTGGTTCTTGTTCTTAAAGGCAGGGAAAACATTTGTATATTTTTCTGCCCTGGTCAGTGATAGGTAGACCAACAGATGGGCCCTGGTTTTGTGATGTCATTTGTTTTTCTAGCCTCCCACAACAGATCACGATGATTTCTATCATAAATATACTGTATTGGGGCATGAGGTTGTTCAGTTGTGGACAATTTATATGTGCAAAGTTAAAAGGAGGAAAGGGGAAGATGTTGAAAGTAAATCGTTTTTTTTATTGGTTTGTGTTGCTCTGCTTTCATTTGAGCATAGCACTTCTGTAGTTAACTAGTTACCTGAATTCACACATGCACACATGCAGTTGTTTTTCCTGTGTGGTGAGCACTTAAATGGCAAAGCAAAAGGTTGATTTCCTGGATAATGCTGAAGAATAATCAGTGTGTGCATTTGCAGGGTTATTAATACACGCTTTTTATGTTGAGCTTCTATTTGGTGCTAGTATTTTGTGATGAATCGTTTGCCAGTTATTAGAAAAGAACGAATACATGCCTTATATTCGATCACGTAAATTAAATCTTTCAGGTATTCCAATAAATGAATTAAACAAGTCCCTGACATTTTCAGTCTGTGAAAAATGTTTTAAAGGCATTGATTATATCAGTTTTTTACTCACATGAAATCTGTGTTTTAGTTGTGTCGTGGTACAGAACATGGCCCTACCAAGATTTGCTGTAGGTTTGAGAACCTTGGGGGGATTATTCTTGAATTTGGTTAAAGGCCATGGGAGCCATCATACATTTGGATAGATTAATCCTGCATTGTGTTTGGTTATATAGCATGCAGTCCAGTAGGACAAAATGTACTGGAAAAATGTTCTGTTTTGATCTGCTGTGATTGAAAGCATTATTTTTGTTTTTAACTGGATCATATCTAAGTCACACCTAAGCCTTTGAGTAAGTCTTGCACAGTCACGTGCTTGTTGCATTTCACATATCTATACTGACATTATGCACTTTGTCTTGTGCTAAAATTAAAAATGTCTAGTGTTCTTAGTAATTTTCTGTTCAGTAAATGCCCTCTGCAAATGAACTACTGTATGCTTTTTATTCATCCTCACCAAAGACTGCTTTTTAAATTAATAGTAGGAGAATGATCAAAATACCTAATCTCTCTGGCAGAAGATCTGGGTAAGCTTGTTGCAGACTTCCACAACCCTTTGTATAAAGAATTATCTCCTGTTATAAGTTTTAAATGCATTTACCCATTGTTTTCATTTGTGTTCTCCGTGTGGTATCAACTTTTCAAATCTGTTGACTTTGTCAGTACCTTTGAGGCTTTTCAATAGCTGCATCAGGTTAAAAAAATATTGGTTCCTTGAGTTTGTCAGTGTAATTCCTTTCTACCCAATAATTTGTCAGGTTAGTTTTCTTTGGATTGATCCCAGAGCAGCAATATCCATTTTATTACAAGGTGACCATAATAGCCACTAATGCAATACCATATATGCTGAGTTGTCAAAGAACACCTTACAAAAACTCCTGTATGCTGAAGAACATGTAACCTGTGCTTTGAAATCCCTGCGCTGACTTTCCTTGACTTTCTGCTTAGACTTCAAGATATTTCTCTTTTTTTGAGACTTAAAGGAATATCTCTCTAAACCTGGCCTCCAGATAAATTACACTGGCTATGCCCTGGTGTCTTCTGAAGCCAGTCTCTTATTTGTTCCCTGAATATGGCTATGGACTTTGGGTGACAAGGCCTTCTGCTCCTATGCAGTTATTGTGAAATACTCATATTTTTATAAAATTGGGAAATCTGAGTTTTCAATCTGGGTTGTACAATATTTTAAGTTTTTTTTTAAGAAGTTTATTATTGTTATTAATTTGTATATGTCTGTGTGTACAGACACACCGTGCCCGTGCCTGAGTCTCTGCCTGGAGTAACCCATCCGAATGTGAGCGCCTCTTTGTGCAGCTGTCTGGCTGCGCACTCGCTCTCGACTTTGATTGTTTCCTGAGCACTGTGCCAAAACGGAAGTAGGAGGAAGTTATTGGAAGAGCTGGAGAGAATTTATTATAGTCAAGCACAGACTCAGGAAGGGAGATGTATGCAATGGTGTGTTTTTGTGGGGTGGGTGGGGGGGCACATGAGTTGGGAGGGATGTGAGTAGAAGGGGGTGGAGGCATAGAGCACTTGAGACTGATACGGGCTTGCTTAAGCAATACTGCCAGGATCTTACAGTTCTATGGAGCCAAAATACAGTGTGATTTTATTTCCTTGAACCGCAGGGGTAGTTAAGTACATTCTGGAGTGCCATCTCCTTGGTTGACAGTTAAACAATACTAAATATTTAGAACACTAGGCAACATCACACTTTCACCTTTCAACATCAGTAAAGTTTCACCTTTAATCTTTAAAAGCTTGTGCATACACACTAAAAAATGTATAATGAAGAATTCTTAAGGGAAACATGCATAAAATGTTGAACATTTCTGTAGTTAAGAGAAATAAGTCTTGTCTGTACTTCCTATATAATGCATTTACAGAACTAGTATTAAACAGCTTCTTGAAAACGTGTTTCATTTAACAAGTAAAACGTTAAGCCATTCCAATGCCAAGAGAAGAGAACACAAGGATTAAGTCACTTTAACATCAAGAATGTACTACTTTTTTTCTGTATTTTCTTTGCATTTGACAGTAAGCAATCTGTAAAATCCTGCCTTTGTTTTTTTCACTGTTTTCATTTCAACAATCTAATAGAAATTAGTAACAACTTCAAATTAGCTGTATGTAGAAAAGTGGACATTATTTTTTTGTCAGAATTGTATAATTCCCAATTGTTTCATATAAATTGCATAATTTTGATTATGTTTGGAATTGATGTTTGTAGTTGATTTATGATTTATGTTTGGAAACCATATAAAATTAAATTGAACTATAAGGTGTTTGGAGTTTGCCTGGCTTCCGAACCTTTTTACTGAAGGATTACAAGGGTAGGAAATTTGAAGTGGAGGTAGCAGTGCAACTTTCAGAAGATGCGGCTTTCAGGTGTGGCAAATGCTGTATCTCAGTGGCTGGTTCTTCAAGTTAAAGGGGGGAGTGTGTGCAAAAGGTGCCTTTATCACAAATGACTACAGTACAGATTGTAATAGAGATTGCAAAGCCTTATAATAACATGGATATTAGAAAAGCTGTTCATTGCTGGTTGAAGCTTCTCTGAACTCAAAGAATGCATTCTCACATTTGTCTGATTGTTGCATGAAGTTGCATAGATATTTAGTGACCAAAGACTTAGGTGAAAACTGTGATTTATCATTTTGCATAGGCTATGAAAATGTTTCAAAAGAACTCAGCCAAGTCTGTTGTAAGTTAATGCTGATTGAAAATGTGAAATCATCTTTGAATTTCAAATTTGAGTTTTTTTAAGGGTGTCATGTGGAATAATCTATGTCTTTACAATTGTATCACATCTTCGGTCTTTATCCAACAAGTCTGAAAGGCATTTGGCCCAGTTCTCAGACTTCTTGGGCAACATGTCAAGAGGTTTCTAGTCGATCTGAACTGAAGCCATATGTCGGCCGCTTAGTTTAAAAAATCAGACATTGTTTTCCCAAACCCGTGTTCAGTATGCCAATATTATATGTGAGGTTGAATACGCAGGTTTTTTTCAAGATTCATAAATAATCCTTTAGCACCAAACTTCACATTCTTCTAATTTTTGTTGTTCTAAAGTGATTAAAAGAAATGTTTGAGAGAAAGAATAACACAAGGGTTGGGAACCATTTAGCTCTTTAATAAGGAAATTTTTTTTTTCTGCCAGCAGAAAGATATTATAATTCCCTTGGTTCACCTTTAACAGTAGTGCAAGTGTGACTCATACTGATGCTAACACATCTTTCTGAAAGTGATTGGTAGAGACATAGTTTTACTGTTCTTGTTGTAGCTGTCAGTGCAGGGTGGGAACACCCTTCCCTGTGGTGCCGTCACGGCAACTGGGCCTAAAATGTCCTTCTTATCTGTAATCTGACCTAAGCCAGCAGCTGCCTCTCCAGTTAGTGGTCTGTTGTTCTTTTTTTTTCTAGGGGGTGCACATTTGTCTGCATGGGGGTGGGGTGGGGGGTTCTACCTCAAGGGAATATTCTTAGTCTCCTACCAGCCAGTGATAAAACTAGACCAGCTCCAATCCTGAAGCCTAGCGACTACTTCTAAATACCTTAAAAAAATAAAGCAAAACATTTCTCATGAATTAAAGTCTCTATACCCCATGTATTTATAACTGACCAATGATGATGGTTTTACATTAACATATTATTATTTGTGCCTTGTTAATTACACAAGATTAAGATTACTTAAATATGTGTCAAATATATGTACAGTACATATACATAGGTCTTTGTAGGGAAAAACTGTCTTTAAAGCCTGTAATGTTGGTTAGTGTCAGCCTTTATGGGCTCTTATACATCTTTGTTTTGCACTACAGATTTACTATACATTATGCAAATATTCCTGTTGTCATAACCTTTTGATTTGAGTGTTTTACACTGAAGCTTTTTCTGTGAAAGAAAAATGTTGGTGTAGCTGGATATATGTACAGTATATAGATCAGAACAGTTATATAAGACCTGAGTAAATTTTATTTAAGATATACACTACTACTGTACTCGTATTTCACAAAGAACTGTGGTTTAAGTCTGTTCTGGCCTGGAGTTGTGGCCCCTATCTCTTTCTGCTTATTTACTTTGAGTTTTGGTTTTCTACTTTTTTTTGTCTTGTAAACTGAAACTGTTCAGTAAATGCACTGCCAGTGGGCAGTTTGCGAAGAGCTTCCTGGCCGGCAGCCCAGTGAGTGTACCCCTTTCCGATTGAGAGGCAGAAAACTTTGAAAAGAGAATAGTACACCCACTGGCACACTGGGCTCCAGGAAAAGTTCTGTTTGGCATTTGCTGATGGGTGGCTTTCTGAGCTTTCCTGAAGCTTTTTTTTTTATTTCCCTCTCCCCCTTTCATTTGTAAAAGTTTTCTGTCTATAAAAATTACTGGAACAGACCTATACTGTGGTACTTGTGTGTCAGCTTTTCAAACATTAATATTTTCGCCCTTTAAATAAGAGAAGTGTTATTTTATCATTTTGAATGAAAAGAAGGTAGAACAACAAAATGTGCCATATTGTGTTAGTGGTTATAGGCATACAATGAGTAATGATCTCTTAGCATTGTTTTTTCTTCTAAAGAGCTAACAACATGTAAAGCTTTTCATATTTCATACTGATCACAAGTGAATATCCTGTTCTTTAATGAGGCTTGGGGGTCCTGTGTTAAGGAACATTCCACTCTTCTGGCTCTGCTACTTAGTAGCAGTATCTCTGTTTCTTAAGAAAAAACATTGACAGGATCAGTAAAACCTGAATGTCATCCCTTGAATATGTAGCAGGTCAATTTAGCAAGCACACTTACCACACTGTACAATCTGAAACACTGAATAGTTTTTAGCTCCTTACGGTAGAAAAGTACGTAAAAACTAAAGTTTACAGTTGGCTGTCCACTTGATCATTGCTCATGGAGTCCCCTTGCCATTGTCTTTACACACAATTTCAAACTGAAGTGTATGATTTTATCACAACTGAAAAAATATACTCTTTCTAAGCCTGTAATCTTGCACTTTCATAGTACAAAAAGGTGATGTGAAAATGTTTTGTGTTACATTGAGTTTTGTGAAACTGGACAGCAATGAATGGAGTCATGGCAGAGCATCTTGCACATCTGTGCTTTCTGTATAGTTTCATACAAGATACATTTGATTTTTTGTTTATTTCCACCAAGTATTTGGCACTCATTCTCTTTGTATAAACTCTCAGGTGTTGTGTTGTGGGGGAGGATCCCTGTACCAACCGGCAAGTACAGCCTTTGGGAAATGTCAACAAGTCAGGCCATAAATAAAGAGCGGGTTTGTCTTGGGTTGGGTGACAGTGAAGACTGAAAGGAGGAAGTGCAGCGTAAACAGACACCCAGGGTGTCTGTTGTAGTGTAAAATTAAACAGGGCTGTTGTACACTGTTGAGTTTAGCAAACTGGACTGTCAACATGATTTGTTGGTGTTTTAATAATTTTACCCTTTGTTTCCTTGAAACAATAAGGATCCTGGCTTTGATTTGTAAATGCAAAGAAACATAATAAAGACTGCGCATTTAATAATGTAGTCTCATCAGATTGCTGAAATGGAGCTTCCCATTTTGAGAATAGAACAGGATGCATAAGAGAAATGTGTGCAAGTAGCTAGCAGATAACATACTAGAGTAAATAACTACAGTTGTAAATAAGTGGAAATAAAGATCTACTTCAATTCAGAAACACTGTTGATACCTGTATTTGGAAGCTTTAAGTGTAGAACTTTGGCTTTTTGTTAACATACAAGTTGTAGGGTTTTACGTTTTTAAAATTGTCCTAATGGCATCATATTCATCATAGAATACTCATGGCTTTTTCTACACCACTGTACATCTTCTATTACAAGCATTAGCTTACACATTTAGAAGGAGGTTTCTGCTAGATGTGTGTTTTGAACTGTGTAGTGAATGTTATCAACTTATCCATATTCAAAATTGATGTTGCCCTTTCAGCAAAAGTCCAAATAATGGGCCATGCTTACAAAACAGTGAGAACTGTTCTGTTTAATTTAGCTGTATGTCTCTTCTTTTTTTAAAAAATAAAAAATAATTCCAAAATATCTCTTTAAATGAAGAAATTTCTTCACCTTGTGTTGTTGGTTTGTATATGTTTGATAAAACCTCTGTGATAAAGTGATTAAGGTATAAAGAAATATCATCAGTGGTTTATAACATTGTATTACATGGTATAAAGAAGTAAAGTAAATTGAGTCCATACTTTAAAGAAACAGGAAAAGCTTTCATTAATATGTCTTTGATTAATTGTGAAGTGAATTCCTAAAAGTGGATCAGTCTGTCCTTTCTTGTATGTTGTGTGGATGGCCGTGTCTGGCTTTAGAAGCAGACGTTGCATTCCTCCAGGAACAAGCCCAGTGTTTTCTGGTGGACTCCAAAATTGGTCAAGCCACCCCCTTCTCCCCCCCTCCATACAACTTCCCTGGACTCCTGTCCTTATTTGGGCAGAGGCTTTCTGTACGAAGGGGGGAGGGGAGTAGGAGAGGGAGAAGTGGAGGAGGCTGTCTGGGTGACATTATGGAGCTCCCAGAGGCTAGAGGAGAAAAGGCAATCTCACCACAGTTTCTTAATAAGGAGATGTCTGGAAATTTAGTCTTGTTCTCAGTGTTGTTGATTTATTGCAGCTCTTGACTGTTGTTATTTTTTTGATTTCAAAGCCCAATATGCCTTGCTAAAATGCATTTTTTTTTAATTTTGAACATTTAAGACTAAACTTGAATTGTCCATTTAGATGTGCCAGGTAACGAGTCTGTTTCTTCTGGGCACCTTTCAGGTTAGTATCTAAATCCAAGTGAAGCGATGTAACCTTTTTTTCTCCACACTAAATATAGGTTGAAAGTAAAGTAAAGACAAAAAGCAAAACAAAGCTTTGTCTGTTATATGCATTTACAAAAGTAGATGTTGTGCAGTGCAAATGATTCAAATAACAGTCAAAACGTGTGCAGTGTCATCACTGTTTAAATACCATCTTAATAAGTGTAAAATATGTCATATCATTATTTAATTTCTTGTAATGTCTGAGCTATGTTCATCCAGTTTAACAAGTAATTGTAGGAGGCATTGTAAAGCTGTAGTATGTACATGTTGCTAAAATGATCCCCAAACTGTCAGAGAATGAGGCCTCATTTTCTGGGTGTCCCTAGGAGCAGTATGTCAGAGATAGGTGATGCTGCAGTGGGATGCTCTTTCTCTTCCGATGTTCTGTGGCTTTGGCTGTGTTGGGTGTGAGTTTCCATGTGCCACAAACACCAGTGTAGCTGGCTTTGATAAGGCCGAGCGGTAAACCAGACAGCTAGTGGTGTTTGGAAGCCTCCTAATCCCAGCTCTGCTATGCCTAACAACAGACTCTTTGGAAGATCCCTTAATTTGCTGTGGATTTGTTGCAGATCCCAATATTATCACTCTGTACTAACATGCATTCTGAATTTTTAGATTCTGCTCCCATGTTAAGATTTTTTCAGATAATTTCTGTGCTAGTATAGCTGTAAAATGTTATTATTTGATTGTTTATTGTTGTTTTCATGGAAGATTAAGGTCGAAAGTAAATCCAACGTTTTGTTCCAGATTAAAGGCTTCTTTGACTGAAGTCACTACAAACTATGTACCACTAACAGATTTATCAGGTTTTTACCTTATTTCTGTATGCATGTTAATTGGATGTTTGCTAAATTATTCATAGGTTTCATCTTGTTTTTTACACTTTAAACCAAGCTCTAAAAAACAAATGCCTATAATATATCACAGTACGAATTAATGTACAATCTCTTAAGGCTGTTATTAGGGCTTTCAAATGTAAAATTGAATTAATTATTATTGGGATTAATTCAATGTTTTCACATTTTCTGCTTCCGTTATGAAACAGAGGTTTCATAGTAACTGCTACAGTTGCACCAACAGACATTCAAATTAAGAGCTTCTCTGTTTAAATTGGTTAGCACTGACTGAATTTAAGTAAAGGAAAAGTTTTTATATATCCCATAACACTGATTATGGTTGAACTTCTAATTTCGGAAGTAACTCAGACTTCTCCATGTCAATAAAGCAGTTTGAAAAATACGTTTAAGAACTTAACTAGACTGTGCAGTAACAAAACCACAGTGGGAAGAATTTCCACAGCCACAAAAATTCACTGTGGTGTGTGCCCATTAGCTGGCTCTTTTAACTTTATTTTATTATGTTTAAGATTCATTTGTCATCTGGCAAGTTCAGGGACTTAAAAAAATAAAATGAAACAAGAGTTCAAGATTTTCATTCTTATGCAGAGCCTTATTGTCTTTAATTTGTGTGAAATTATTCTTGGGAAAGATCGAAGAAAAGGCTTAGATTTAAATTCAAGAGTACCAGCTCTGCGTTAAAGCAAAATAATGAAAAAAAAAGTTATCTCTAAATTTACTTCTGTGCATACTGGAAAAGTTTAAATACTTGTTGAATTCTGTTTGGAAAATATAATAATTTGAAAAAGAATACTTTATTAAAAAATTCTTCCACACTGTGCATCCTTTCTGTTATTACAACCAAATGTATTTTGTTCTACTTTATCAAACTTATTTAGTTGAGAGTGATGTTTAAAAGGATAGAGGGAGTCTCATTTTGGTCTGTTATTAATGCAGCCGGGAAGTATGCTGGAGACAAATGGGGGTTCAATTAGTATTTGTTTCAGGGACCACCTCTTTTTTAATATCTTGCAGTTCACAAACCTGACACCTTCGATTTACATTTTCCAAGTAAAGTGTATAGGGGTCTGTGGATGTTGTGGCTGAGAAGAATGAGGCTTGTAATGCAAAAAGTGATTTAAAAGGAAGACACACTTGTACTTCCAAATCCCATGTGGAAACAAATATTTTCATCATAGTTCTAGAGAAATGAATCATAGTTCACAGCCACAATGGTTATCACCACAAATGGCAGTATCATACTCCTCCAACTCGGTGAGTCACAACTTACTAAGTCCCCTTTGACCTGGAATGTTTAATTTAATTGGTCATTTCTTGTAAATTTGCAGAAGATCAGCTTTATAGTTACTTGTTCTCCACACAGAGATATTCATTTTTATTTCTGTATTGTAGAAAAGTAATCATGAGGAGGGAAAAGGGGATTAAAGTCAGCCAAACCAACCAAAAAAACAATTTTGGATGTATAAAGAGTGGATTTACAATACAAATACTATACTACTATAGTACTATAATATTAATCCAATATAAATTTGTTGTATAGTTAATACCTCTTAGTATATTTGCAATTTTAATGTTTCACTTCATACATCCAATGTCCATGTTGTTTTAATAATTTTAACCCAAACCGTTTTGGAAAGAAAATCAGTTTTATTCCCTGTTGGATTTCTTTGGGCATTAAGTACAGTAAATACCCCAACATCCATTTTTTACAGCATTTTTTAGCATTAAGTGAAGTGTGCTCTTTGAGGTTGTTTTAAGATGAGCTTTCTTAGACTTAATGAAAAATTAATTCTATTTGTCACAAATCATTAAAGATTTTATAAGTTGTTTAGTGTTATAGGAATGGCCTTAGAACTCATGCTAATAATAATTATAATGGTTTGATTTATATAATGTGTGTATTCTCAAAGGTTCCTGTAGCCCCCACCTGTGTGACAGGTATTATGTTTCTGGTGAGCTTAAGAAGTAAGATAATTGCAGTCAACTCATTACTTGCAGGGGGTAGGGATTCTGAGTAACGCGTAAAGCCAAATTTGCATATAGTCAAATTTTACCCTATAAGCCTGATAAAATCCTCCTACTAACCTCTTATAGTTATTCAAGATATTAAATGTAAGTATAAGACGACCACATGGGCTAACTACCTACCTAACGCAGGCGTGCTTACCGAATTTATCAGAGAATAAAGCATTTTTTAAATATATATTTTTTTTGTTTTCCGGAGCTGACAGCGTAAAGCTGCGACCGCTTAAGTCGAGAGCATATAAGTTACAAGTCGACTGTACTTCACCAGTTGAATTAAAGAGTATTAAACAGTACCTTAAATTAAGTAATTTATGGTATCGTGATTGTCCAAGTCTAAAGTGACATGTCCACACCTCTGCATGGACAATGGCTTGGAATCTTTCACTTTACATCTTCCAATTTTGAAAATCCCTTTTTACCCTCTCATCTGGAAGAAGGCACCTTTATAAACTTTACACCACAGTTTAGGTCACCTGACCAATGCATTGGTTTGGAAATTATAGTACAGAAAGAACAGTGCTCCTTAAGTGGGTCCACTTACAGCTGTAAACTGATTGTCCTTGGAGGTCTCCCACACCCAGACTTGCTTTGCTTCTAGGTTCCTTTGAGATCAAGGAGCCAGGTGGAATCTTTCCTCTAGCAAACAATTTTTCTCTCTCTTTCTGCAGTCCTCTGTCCAGGGCTCAGTACTGGGCCCAGGAGGAGCCGCCACCATTGCGTCTAACGAGTGGAGCGCGAACGGCAGCCCAGAGGAGGGGCGGGAGGATGGTGGTGATGGGCTGGACAAAACAATGGACGGTGACGCAGAGGGTGTGTGGAGCCCTGATATTGAGCAGAGCTTCCAGGAGGCTCTGGCCATCTACCCCCCATGTGGGCGCCGTAAAATCATCCTCTCAGACGAAGGAAAAATGTATGGTGAGTGGCCCTGGCCGAGAATAAGTTATCTATCTAACATTGTACTCTTGATTTCTTTCAAATACATGTCTTTGGAGTTTGCACATATGCAGGTCAATTGACTATAGGCAGCATTGACTGAAAATGTATGACAGCTCAAATACAAAGCAGAGTAGACACCCACATTTTATAGCTGGGCTTGTGCATCATGCAGGTTTGGTGCAGGTATTCATATAGTGGATTGTTGTGGGAAATGTAAATCAGCCCATTGTATTTGGGGAGTGCTCCTTTTAATACAGCAGATCTCTGTAATCGTGGGTTCTTGCAAGATTATGAATTATTGTGAATTATTCATTTTGCTTGTTTGGTTGCTAGTAACTCTTTGTTCCGAAGATGATTTTAAGGTTTTCTTGTTTCAGGATAACATCGGCAACATGCTTCAAACATCCAGTTCTTTTTTTCACGTGCCCCGTTTTCTTTCTTACATAGACATTCACACTTGACTTATTCTTATTTTCACAGTAACACAAACTTAACTTTCCTAACAAACTTTCCTAACACAAACTTAACATAAATTTGTAAGATGTCATCTGGCTTCAAGGTGCTGACTCGAGTATAAAATTATTGCAATAGCTTTCACAATATACTGACTCACACCTGCCATGAATTAAATGTTCTTTGATATATGATGTGTGTTTTTAGAAAAATAAAGGAAAAACACAGAAAGGAACCCAAACATCATGATTATTAAAAGAACATCTTTATGACATCAGTAATTTTGAACAACACCTTGGGTGCACACAAGGTTTTGACTAGAGCATGCACAGTGATATGCTAATTGGTGTATACAAAAGACCAGTCACTGGGGAGATCCAAGTCTCCTTCCTGGCTCCTTAGAGACAGAAAGGAGGGTTCAGTTGCTACAGAACTTGTAGTTATTTATTGACCGACAACCTCACTACATGATCAAATTCTGCCTCATTTACTGGCCTTCATCCTGATATGACCACACCGCAGCAGTACGACTCACGTGCTCCTGTAATTCGTGTAAGAACAGATTTCTCTGAGAGCAGTTATGACATAGATGCCCTACAGTGCCTTGCGAAAGTATTCGGCCCCCTTGAACTTTTCAACCTTTTGCCACATTTCAGGCTTCAAACATAAAGATATAAATTTTTTATTTTATGTGAAGAATCACCAACAAGTGGGACACAATTGTGAAGTGGAACGAAATCTATTGGATTTTTGAAACTTTTTTAACTAATAAAAAAATGAAAAGTGGGGCGTGCAAAATTATTCGGCCCCCTTGCGTTAATACTTTGTAGAGCCACCTTTTGCTGCGATTACAGCTGCAAGTCGCTTGGGGTATGTCTCTATCAGTTTTGCACATCGAGAGACTGAAATTCTTGCCCATTCTTCCTTGCAAAACAGCTCGAGCTCAGTGAGGTTGGATGGAGGGCGTTTGTGAACAGCAGTTTTCAGCTCTTTCCACAGATTCTCGATTGGATTCAGGTCTGGACTTTGACTTGGCCATTCAAACACCTGGATACGTTTATTTGTGAACCATTCCTTTGTAGATTTTGCTGTATGTTTGGGATCATTGTCTTGTTGGAAGATAAATCTCCGTCCCAGTTTCAGGTCTTTTGCAGACTCCAACAGGTTTTCATCCAGAATGGTCCTGTATTTGGCTGCATCCATCTTCCCCTCAATTTTAACCATCTTCCCTGTCCCTGCTGAAGAAAAGCAGGCCCAAACCATGATGCTGCCACCACCATGTTTGACAGTGGGGATGGTGTGTTGAGGGTGATGAGCTGTGTTGCTTTTACGCCAAACATATCGTTTTGCATTGTGGCCAAAAAGTTCGATTTTGGTTTCATCTGACCAGAGCACCTTCTTCCACATGTTTGGGGTGTCTCCCAGGTGGCTTGTGGCAAACTTTAGACGAGACTTTTTATGGATATCTTTGAGAAATGGCTTTCTTCTTGCCACTCTTCCATAAAGGCCAGATTTGTGCAGTGTAAGACTGATTGTTGTCCTATGGACAGACTCTCCCACCTCAGCTGTAGTTCTCTGCAGTTCATCCAGAGTGATCATGGGCCTCTTGGCTGCATCTCTGATCAGTCTTCTCCTTGTCTGAGCTGAAAGTTTAGAGGGACGGCCAGGTCTTGGTAGATTTGCAGTGGTCTGATACTCCTTCCATTTCAAGATGATCGCTTGCACAGTGCTCCTTGGGATGTTTGAAGCTTGGGAAATCTTTTTGTATCCAAATCCGGCTTTAAACTTCTCCACAACAGTATTACGGACCTGCCTGGTGTGTTCCTTGGTCTTCATGATGCTCTCTGCGCTTTCAACAGAACCTTGAGACTATCACAGAGCAGGTGCATTTATACAGAGACTTGATTACACACAGGTGGATTCTATTTATCACCATCAGTCAGGACAACATTGGATCATTCAGAGATCCTCGCTGAACTTCTGGAGTGAGTTTGCTGCACTGAAAGTAAAGGGGCCGAATAATTTTGCACGCCCCACTTTTCATTTTTTTATTAGTTAAAAAAGTTTCAAAAATCCAATAGATTTCGTTCCACTTCACAATTGTGTCCCACTTGTTGGTGATTCTTCACATAAAATAAAAAATTTATATCTTTATGTTTGAAGCCTGAAATGTGGCAAAAGGTTGAAAAGTTCAAGGGGGCCGAATACTTTCGCAAGGCACTGTACTTGCCAGATGTAAACCCCATTAAATAGCTGAGGAATGAGCTGGGATAATGTGTGGCATCTGGGGATCAGAGACCAAGTGAAGAAGCACATACTTGTCCAGGCTTTACAATACGAATTACAGAAAATTCCACAACTGCATCTGCTACCTTGTACAAAGCATGCATTGCTGAAGTACGTGTATTGCTTACAACAATGCACAGTTGTCACACAAGCTACGAGGTGTAGAAACTGTTGATCACAAGTTTTAATCAGCATGATGAATATACCATTGTCTATTCAATGAAATTTCAGTGCACCTACTAAAAATACACTTTTGTTAACTTGTTGCCATTATGATTGATTTGTTTATTTTTTTATTCTGAGCATGTTATGTTATAATGTTCACTGTATGGCATAGTGCAAATAAATCTGATACTCCTTTGTCATCACATTTCTTTGGATTGTCATTTTACCAGTAATACTGAAACAACTCCTAGGTTCAAAATAAAAGAAATATGGGGAATGTCATTCTGTAATCAGTTCCCTTGTTGCAGTGTATTGAGCATACAATACACTTTTTCTATTGTAAATTCCTGTTTTTATTCCATCATGTTAAAATGTTTTGGAAAGAGTAGTCCAAAATCCCCCTAATGTGAGCATTCACTAACAAACTAAGAATGTTAAGTAAATGTTATCAGAAAGTCCTATCCTGTATCTCTTAAGTAGATCACAAACTTGTGTACATTGCAAAGCTTTCAGAAATGCATATATACAAGAACTAATGTACAGCATTTTGAAACTACCATTAAAGACATAGTAAAATCCAATGACAGTGTGTATAACTTTGATTGTGACAACTAAAGAATAATACTTCAAGTACTGAAGACTGGTAGGTAAATTTTTAATCACAATTCATTGGAAACAAATGTCAGTATTCTTGTGAATTTAATGGATATTGCTAAGCACAGCTTGCAGAATGAAACTGCTCAAAATATTAATAATATTAATATTAATAAAATATATATTAATAAAACTTTGCTAATTAAAATAATGTTTATATGCTTTTTATATAACAGCCTAGTGATATGCTTATTTACTGGTACTGTATATCTGGTGAGAATTTATTGCTTTTTGCTTTTAGTCTGTTTTTTTTAAGGCATCAAATAATGCATGCATGTGCAAGACAGTTTCTCATAATTTAGTAAAGAAACTGCATACATACTATGCAAGAAAATTAGTCTACAGAAATCTGGTCTCATCCTTTTTGTTGATTTTGGGTAAACCTTTGCTTTTAAATTTCAAGATAATGCGTTCCTTTAACACAGTGCCTTACATAAGAACACATAAAAACCTTAAAGGGAGTTGGTCACTGCAGTCTGTCTCCTTTATTATGAAAAATGTGCAACATGAATTTTGTATGGATTTTGTACACCTTCTCAAAGTAGAGTTAGTGCTCAGAAGAAAGACAATAGTCCTAATTTTATACATTTGGCTAGTTTATTGCTGTTTACATGTTGTTTATTGCTGCCTTTTTAAGGTTTTTCGTTTCATATCTGAAAGATCTAGGCTTGGTCTTGGTCAGCATCTCAAAATTTTGTTTGTGACCACACCTTATATTTTAATTTGTGTCCTCTGGACCTAGTTGAATAGAAACCAACTGTCTTCATTGTGAAGGCTGTCTTCATTGTGAAGGCTCTGAGTACTGATGTGGGTTGGTCTTGGCAGTGGAGATTTAGCTGGAAGGAGTATCCTTGTGCAACAACAGGGTGCCTGAGGAGTTGGCTGTGTGTTGCTACACAGAGACATCATTATTTCTTTGGTTGAATTGTTTTTATTGTTCTTTAGAGACAAAGTACAGCAGGCAACACTTACTGATGTGCAGATCCTCAATGTCTGTTGAATATCTACATTATGCCTATATAAAAGGATCTTCACACTGCAAAGTCCAAAATTGGCCAAATGAACAAGATGCAATATTCCACATTCCAACAGAAGTCAATGTTTTTTAAAAAATATAGTAACTAATGTGCTTAAAATACAATGCAGAAAAGAGCAAGTTGCAAAATATAGAGAAAACATCTGAAGTGCTAAATAACATCGACAGAATATCTGACACATTTATTGTGAAAATAATGGGTCATGTATATATTGCAGATTGTCTAATAATTTATAACAGAACAATTGAATCAAAGAAACAAAATCATCACCACACTGAAATGATGGATGGTTATGAACCCCAGGAAGCTGGATTGTCCACATATAAGTTTTGTGTGTTGTCAAGCAGGGTGTCAGGTGAGCTTTGACAGAGATACTAAAATAGTTAGACTTAACTTCACAGTGACTCATGTGAGTGAGCTGCATTCAGTGAATCATGAGGTTATCTGCTTAACTTTTCATCTTAAAAATAGTTAGATCCCCTAAAGCACAAGTATCCAATAGTTGTCCTGGAGGGCTGGTGTGTCTGCAGGTGTTCTTTCCAACTCAGCTTTTAACAAGATAAACCAGTTGGTTACTGTCTTAACAGGACCAATTTAACTGTTTCTCCGAGGTCTTCAGGTGCTGCTGGTTTTAAGAGACCAGGAAAAGATGTAGACCTGTGGTTCTCAAACTATAGTACACTTACCACTTGTGGTACACAGAGCACTGCCAGGTGGTACGCCATATGACCCTGGAACTTTGTTGTGTGCACTGAAAATATGGGACCGGTTTTCATATTTTCAATTTTAATCAAATTAGTTTGTGTCGAATATGCAGCCTGTGTACTACGATACAGCGCGCACTAATACTTGAGTGGACACAAGAGCTATTATGTAATTCTATACCATTCTATAGAAATGCGTGCTAGGAACTCAAGTGACCAATCTCCAGCAAATAGGGAGGTAGGAGAATGTGTGTGATTTTGGAACAATGCACAGGAATGCATACAAATGTGTGCTACGAACGTTGGCAATCTTGTGAGCATAGGAAAGCATGATAGATAACAGAAAAATATTTAAGAACTGTTCTTGGTTAATTTGAGAAAAATACACCAAGCGTCTCTGTGTTTCGCTCCCATGCACATGAAATAAAAACCTTTTAACTTCTGAGACAGACTCCTGAAACGGAAACGGGAAAAAATGCAAGCTTGCAGATTGCTAAAGCAGGTAAGCCCCATACTATTTTTGAAGAACTTTGTTTACCATTGACAAAAGAGCTGACACGTATTATGTGTGGAGAAAAAGCTACTGAACAGCTCGACATGCTGCCCCCTCCGAAACACATAGTTTTCATAGAATTATTGAAATGGCGGATGATATCAAAAGTGCACTGATAGAGTGCGTTCAGATGAGCAGATGCCTTTCACTGCAATTAGATGAGTCTGTAGATATCGTTAATTTGGCCAATTTGCTCATTTATGTTATATATGTGTTTGAGGGTACGATATATGAGCTTATGAATTAATTTATCGAAGAGAATGACATTGACTGGATAAAATACGTCAGAGTTTGTACAGACGGTGCTAGAGCGATGACAAGCCAACACAGCGGTGTAGTTGCACGAATTAGAGAGGTTGCTCCAGAAAAGAAGTGGACACACTGCAGCATCCACCGCGAGGCCTTAGCCGTCAAGAAAATACCTGACGATTTAAAATCTGTTAGACTGTTGTGAATTGTATCAAGGCTCGACTAATGAATTCACATCTTCTTTGCTTGACTAGACAAACTCACCCCTCTCACTGAAATGGAGCTTCTTTATTGTTTATTTTAAAGTGTTGTTGTTGTTGTTCCTTTTGTCATTCTGTTCAATGCTTTGAGAACCCACCTTTAAAGGCGCTATATCAAATTAAGCTTATTATGATAATATTTATTATACGTGTATGTGAGTGTGTGTGTGCGCGCACGCACGCTCATGTTGGTCATTGAGATTTTCTGGGGTTCCTATGAGAAGATGACTTGTAGGTGGTACTTGGATGCTTTGGTTTGATCCGGGGTGGTACTTGGTCCAAAAAGTTTGAGAACCACTGATGTAGGCAATCTAATCCTCCATGATCAGGACTAAGGTGTGTGTACTAAAGTAAATAGGTATTTTCCTGTTTAAAGCAATATTTTGGCCCCTGTGTGGCATATTTTCCAGCTTTGTGTACCTGTGTCATGGATTGTATGCATTTTCATGATTGATAAATTAACGTCTTGGTGATTTTATCAGGTAAAACTCAATAGAAGAAATTAGGAAACTGAAAATGACATCTAAATCATACAAATGTGGTGAAGGCATTTAATCTGTCCAAAATCCTCATAGCTACTTAAATACCAACAATAGACCAGAAAAAACATTGTGGCACAGTGCTTAACTTTCAAAGGACAAAAATAAAATTACATAGTAAAGTTCAGATGAGGCTCTTCAAAGTTAGAAACAAACATTTGTATTCCTGTATAAACTACTGAGATTGCTAAATGTAGTGTAAGCAATTGGATAAGGCTTATTTTATATGGCACATTGATCCATTTTGTGACTTATGACCAACTAGGTTTTTGCACAATAATGGTCTGGTAACTCAGAAAAGCAGTACATTTTAATATTTTAACTGCATCTTAGTTTGTCTGTACTTACTCAAAAATAGTGTTAATATTGAAATGGCCACATGCAAGCCTAAGGCCTGGAATAGATTAATCCACCGTGCTTTGGAACCTAACCTGTTTATCTGGGGTGAGAACATTTGGGTTCTTTTTCCCAACACCAACCTAGCAATAAGTAAAACAGCATTTAAAAGTCATATTAGGCACACCCCCACATTATGAATTTAACCATTATTTAGATTTTTTTCTGATTTGTAATACAAATGTAACAATGCTGACTCAGATGATGAATGGATGTTGTAAACTTTGTTCTCTGGTGAGACGATTTCCAAATGAAATGAATAACGTTCTGAATGTTTTATCAAATCCCTGTAATTAAATAAACACAAGGCTAAAGTATATCCATATAACAAAATTCACCTGATTGAGTTTCACACTGGAGTAGCAAGATTGCATTAATTCCAATGGAATTTATTTGAAAGACATTTTTTTAAATGGCAAGTATCTTTATTTTAGTTGTCAGGAAAATAAAAAATGGAGTTTCTTCTGAAAGCTTCCTAGCAGTATAAGCTTATTGCTAAACTAAAACCTTAAAATTTTAAGATTAAAATTTTTATTTTAAATCTTTATGAATATCTGTATGAATTTGCTGAATTGATACCTTAAGAACAATAAGCATACATTTGTAACTGTAATAATATCTTCAGTTAACTAGTATAATTTAAATATGACAGATGTCTTTTTTTTTTAGTAAGCTGTGTCAGATTGTGTAGTGTGATCCCAAAGATAACACCATTGTTTTGGTCATGGTAAGAGAATTGCCAGTGTGTAGGCTGGAGAATGCAAGTGCTCCCACTGCACTGGGTGGTATTTTGACCCTTTCCTCCTCCTGTAGAATAGGCCTGGACTGAGGCCCACATTCCAGTCATTTTTCTCCTGCTTGCAAGGGACAGGCATTCCTCAGCCGCTCAGGCCCAGCCTGCAGCCCTGTGACAGGAAATATGATCCTGATGTGACAGAAAGGGAAGGTTTGTTTCAACAGCCAGGCATTTTCTCCTTTTGTGGAAGTACTTCCCAGCAAGGCCGTCACCCGTCCTTGCCTCCACAACGACTATCCTCTTTCATCTGTGTGCTGCTTTCAGTGCTGAGAAAATCCTTGCTAAAACCCGGACATGCTCCTCCTCTATCGAATGTGGTCCAATGTGGTGATGCTTTTCAGTCTTGGTATTAAGTGTGTGCATCACTAATGAGAATATTAAGGAGCACAGTGCACTGTGAAGTCAGGAGCAGTATGAAAATGCTACAAGTAACACAAGATTCTTTTAGTAGTTTTTTATAACAAATATTAATACTGGGAATGGCATATTGTTTAGGAGAGCAAAACTACTCAGCAATATAGATGGAAGTCCATGTTTTTATAATTTAAGCTGCTAAAAGTTCATCTACTCTATTCATGCCTAATACAATGGCATGCTCCCTTTCAATCATAAATCCCTTAATTTTAATTCTTCCTATTTTCTACCACAGTAAAACCTTGCAGAAGCGCTATGGCTATCAATTTGAGGAATGTTAGATTATTACATGTTGTCTTCTCACTTATAGGCAAAATGGAAATTGTGAAATTATTAATGTCAATCTTTAGGTGCGTAAGAGACAAAAGCTTAAATCAGTAACATATTTCATGCTCTACAAGGATCTCCTTCAGTATTGGGTATTTTTAGTATACCAAATCCACAGGATCTAAGGTGCCTTAAAGGGGAATTTCAGTTCCAACTTTCTCATACTTGGTATGAAATCTTGGTAACAAAATAAATTAATTGACGGTATAGAAAAATTTTACAAATTTCAAATAAAACAGAAAAGTTTGTGAAAGTACTTTATGATCGCCATGTTGTTGCAAACTGGGGGTTTGCACAAATTATGATGTAAAACCGCCTGCTCAGTAGTTCCTATAAGCAAAAGTGGAAACATGGTCCCAAAACAACATTAATCTTTTTTGCCTTTCTCAACTCACATATATATTTTAAACAATGCCCCACTGTTGAGTATTTGGCTTTTCAGAATATAGTGATTTCACTTAAAACGGAAGATCGGATCAGCAGAAAGTCATACCGTTTCATTTTTCAAGGAATATTGAGCTGCCAAGAGATGGGCACCAAACATGGGTACTGAATTTCAGATACCAAAACCTGTCCTCAAATCAGGTGCCATTCCTACCATTTTTTCTCTTAAAAAGCAACCGATGAAAAGTGAACACAGTGAGAGGTTGATATCGGTGCTTGTTAGAAAAATAGAAAAAAATCTTCTTGACGTAAGTTATATTTTTTATCACTTTGATTTTTTAATAATAATTTTATCATAATAGGTTAAGATGTGCAATACATATGATTTTACAACTAAGAGCAATAGTCCTATCACATTAAAAGGAATGTATTCACAAAGATGTGCTTGCTTACAATGTAATAGTGCCAGATCACTGGGTGTTTTGTTGTCTTATTCTGAACCACAGAAAATTATGGCAATATGGTGGTATGTTTACCTGGAAATTTCATCTTTTTTTGTGGTGTAAATTGGAGGTTTTACACGTAACTCTGTGCGTTTTACTTTCATTGTGGTTTGAAATGCACCTATCAATGGCGATTCTTTATAACCCCAAAATATAAGAATAGCATTGCAGTTCCCCTTTAAAACAAAGAGATCACTGCAGGCGAATGGTACTTTCCTGGTTGTACTAAAGAAAATGAGAAGGATAATTCATTGACCCTTATTTCAACTCTCACAAAGAATGGGACCTTTAGCGACTATACCAACAGATTATAGGGGAAACTGTAACACCTGTCTATAAAAGGGGTAAAAAACTGATCCAGGAAAATATATAACCATTTCAGTCTAAGTCTGGTACTATTAGGCAAAGCTATGGAAACATTAATTCCTTTAATCTAGAAGAATACTTAAAATTTATAGAATTTTAGGATGCGGTATAAAACATTTTTACTTAATTGAAATTTATAAAAGCAATTCTTCGGATTCTTTGGATAAGCATTTGAAATTTAAAATTTACAAGTGGAAAATTATCCATATTGCATGGGTGGTTCTGAGCTGTAGGAAGCTGCACTGTAGATGTAGAAAATGGTAACTGAATGCTTGGTTGTAAAGTAAAATTGGTGGCACTTTACTTGCAGCATTACTGTAAAAAATAAGACTTCTTTTATAATTTTACTTCCAGTTTTGTTCATTATACCACGTAAAAAAGGATGTTACAACCCCAGAAAGATTTCAAATAAGAGCATGTGGAGTGATTCTTGGTCTCAGAGGTTTAGCATATACTGTATGAGTAGGTTAACAGTGATAAATCTCTTCTGTCTAGATCTCCTCTAAGTAAATACAATCCTAAAGGGTATATACAGGGTCAATCCAGGGGACTTGTTCATACTCAGAAATATAACAAGGACACAGGAATACAAATGAAAACTAAAAGTGAATTTAGATAAGTTAAAAAATATGAAATACTTCATTGCATAAAGTTAGCAGTATCTGGAACATGATTCCCAGTCAAGTGGATGAGGCTTGTTTTGAAAAGTGGCTGGAAGAAATTTTAGATTCACTCAGTAACTTAACTAATAAATTACTAAAATGGCTATACTAATTTGCAGCCATTTTACAACCGTGGCAATTCCTGTACTGGTCTTAACTTTGATACCATGTGTGCTTTTGAAGGTGTAACTGAATAGAATGAGTTGCCAGTGTGGGTACTTTGATTGGTTATGGTGAAGGGGGCAGATGATGCAGGAAAGACACAAGCTTGAATGTTATACCAAATAAAGAGTTTCAGGCAGATTGCAAATTAGTTACCTCAGTTTAGTTCTGTATAGCTTTATAGAAAAAACAAATTTGTACTTTAGTCACTGCAACATTTTGTATTATTTTAATAAATGCTGCTTAAAAACAGGCATTCTGGAAATGCTAAAAGACATGTATGACCTTATTGTGTGCTGTGCTGCCTGTCCACCTTTGTCAGCACCTGATTTGGTAACATATAGGTAGTTGTACAGTATGTGATAGCTACAGTAGGCAGCCATTGGGGTTGTTTTCTTAGGGAGAGCAGGACATGAAGCTGCACTCTTTCAAAATGTGTTGTCAGGGAGAAGTCTGTGCTCTCCTTAAACTCAACACTGTCTCTTTCACTTATCTTCTTTCACTGTAGGAGAGAAGGGGGGAGTTGGGGCAGCAGGGGAACATCAGTTCAAAATGTTTAACAGACTGACAGAAAGGGGCATCTGGTCTGATGGTGTGGCGTGAGGCAGCACTAGGCCTCAGGAGCTTGCCAAGAGTTCAGGCAAGTGTTCAGAGGCATTAACCTCTCTGGAACTAGCGTGACACAGTCGGCTCACTAGCCAGCACCTGCTGCCTCCACATTTTTTCTTTCATAGCGTATTCAATTCAATCCGTCATGCTATTGTTATTGTGTACACCACCATAATTTCTTTAGTTGTGTACATGATTATGAGTTTTCTAGTTTTTTTTTAATTTACTTTAAATTAACTTCGGTTTAAAATGTGTCTGTATTAAAAAAGTCTTAAGAGTAATATAGCATGCTTTGTCAAAGTCTTCTATTGTAGATTTTGAGTGTTTTATTGAAAACCAGTTTTTGGCATAAAAAAGCACCACCACTCTGTTGAAAATGAAAATGCTATAAAAGCATTTTGTCATCTATGCTTGAGCAGAAGTGTTGACACACCTTTTAGTATAAAAAGTAGTCTTTATTTTTAAACAGGCAGTTGTACAGCTGAATGTTTGATGCATCGAGAATGGTTTTGTAAAAGACACGGTGTTTAGAAGCAAAAGCCCCCAACATGGCCCCAAGCTTCTCTCCCTGTCTGTGTGACTTATGGAGAGCAAGTTGGGGTACGTGAAAAGACAAAATCCTAATACAAGAAGTTGTATATGGCCAATAAAGTGATCTTATCTCATCTTATTGGCATATTACAAAATTCATTAAGATTTATTACATTTTTCTCATGCTGTGTTTCCTGAATTCAGCAAACATAAACCAAATAAATGAACACTTTAAATGCAAGGGTTGATAGTCTAAAATATTTATATTTATTTTTCTTCAAAGACAAAAAATACAGATTCTGGAGAAATTTGGATTGCAGGTTTATACAAATTGCTAAGACTTTAGTTAGGTGTTTTTTAACAATGTGGTAAAAGCATGTTTTTTCCTTCTGTTTAGTGTAATTTAATATAATTTAGTCCTTTTGCACTCTGCTTCAGGAGCAGTCTGGGAAGAGAAGTTTTAAGTTGGCATGGTTTTAGAGCACAGAAAACCTTTTTAGCAAGATGAGAAATATTTCTGATTTAAATAGGCCAAGATATTTTTGGAGGCCATGAACTGGCCTACCCCACCTTAAAGGTATTATTATCTTATGCTAATAGCAGTGGATATTCAATTTGTCTATAGATAGAATTCTTTAGTGTAGGGGTAACCCACCACCAGTTGCAATGACTTAATAGTGAAGGGATTTTAGATGCATTTTAACAAAGTTATACATCACCAGTACCTATTTATACCTATTTGAAAATTACACATTAAATTCTCACATGTGGACAGTGTGTTGAAAGGGGGTCCTTTGCAGTGGAGACAACAAAAGCTTCAGTTGAAGTTCATCTATGAAAATGGAGATTATTTTATAATACCAATAAAGTGAGGAATGAAATGCTTGTAGTCCAGCATTCGGGTATTTGAAATAATTCTCTATTAATTAAATAATTAGATCTATTATTAAAATCTCTGGTTAAAATCATGTTGGAAGGTAATTAAGGTAATTAAGAGCTAAATTTTAAAAATCAAAGCTTAAATGAAGCTGGTGTTTCAGTAGTCAATGTGACAACTGGCCACCACTTGGTTAAAGAGTCCCCTCTTTCTTTAAGACTTAGCTGTGCTTGTTTTTCATGATGAGTCTCCAAACAAGCCCATGCCTGTCAGAGTGATTACCGGTTTGTGCCTGAACCAGCACAAGACAGGATCTTCAGAAATACAAACACACATGATTGTGTGCTAAGGCAAAGAGAGGGCCTCAGGATGTGTGCTTTCAACTTCTCTTGGCTGATAGTGTGCTTTGGTTTATGTTAACAAAGCAATCAAAATTATTTGCATCACACCCCAAGCAAAGAACTCTTTTTTTTGTGAGGGAAGAAACCTTCTGGCTGGGTTTGCTGTATGTAAATCAGGGTTATCCCAGGAATCAAAAAATATTTTTCCTTTGTATGGTTTCCCTTTCTTACAGTGTTATATTTTTCTGGTATAACAGTAAAAAACTGTGCTTCTCTGGCAAACTTAGTTTTTTTAATAGGATTGATCAAATAGTCATGGTCACATTTGAAACATTTAACATGATTTTGACGTTTTTTACTTAGTACTGTATTTTGTTGTGTGGATAATTGGTTTTGGAAAATAACTGCAATGTTGTGAGTGAGGCCTCTTATATCCTTAAGAAAGGTACTTTGCTAAGATTGTAGAGTAAATCTACAAATCTACAAACCAGCCATATTAATCAGTATATGAGTAAGTTGCTTTAGATACAATTAAATAAAAACAGAACTTTAATGTACAAATTTTGGAAACATTTTACTTGTTATTCAAATACAAGAAAATTTGCCATAAACCTATTTCCTTGGGGAGAAAACAGGAAAACAGGTGTGGTGTTGTTGCTCTATTAAGTACATTGACTTAAATCTCTTTTTTCTTAATTTATATTAAATGTGTTACTGAATGTATAGAATAAAATATATATGAATTATGTACATATGTGTAGTGGCCTTTTAGATGGTTACTTTGTTTTGCCTAGAAGTAGATATTTGAGAATCCCCTTTAAACCAGACAGAAACCTGCAATTCTTCCAGTGTTATTTGTTTCAGAACAAGTCTTTTCTTACCTGTTATCTCAAACTGTTAGGCTTAAGTCTTTCTCTCAGCTTATTGATCTTCTAAAACATGAATTGTGTTTTATTCAGGGAAGGTTGTGAAACACTTTTATTTTTACTTAGGTAAATCAATGCAGTTGTTTCTCTTTGTGTGGTTTTCTTTGTAGTGTGTGCAAACAGACAAGTCTTTGTTCTGAAGTTCATCCATGATGTCAGACACCCTAACTTTGAAACAAATATCTATGTGATACTAATTCTCAGTTAGGTGTATTTTTAAAAAGAGAGTTACACAAAGGTTTTAAAAGTTAAGAGTTTTAAGCTGTAGCTGCCTTAGACAGCTTAGTTCTTGTGATCTGTTTACATTTTGTAAAACAATACTTATTTTTTTACTTATTTTTTCCATGTGAATTATCACTAAGAAAAATTTTATTTCAGAATTGTCCAAAGTAGTTTTAAAAGTAAAACAGTACAGGCCCCAGTTTATAAAAGCTTTTGATTATACCAGGAACAGTAAGTACTGTTTTGAATTACAATGGCAAATTTTCTGTAAATGTAAAACAGATTTTGTCCTATAAAAGAAAAAAAATAGGAAACTGCTTAACAATATTCTGGAGTGGTTATTTTTAGGTTATGTTGTATATAATGTCCTGGTAGCACCCCATATTGAATTTTGTCATCCATTTTAGTATACGAGTTTGAGAGAGACTGTTGAGAATTTAACAAAAAATGTTTTCACAATTGGGCTTTGTGGTTTCAAAACATTCTTTATTTCCTTTTCAATTCCTTGAACATAATACATTTAATGTTTATGTCCTAGAAATAAGTAGTTATAGGTATTTATAAATCAGACACACCTGAAGAAGGCTCCATGGCCGAAACGTTGTGTTTTCTTTCTTCTTTTTTTCAGCATGGAATCAACCTGTTACTTGTTCCTTTGCAGCCTACGCATGCTGACGCAGCTACCCACCTGAACTACATAATTTTTTATATTTGTGTTAAGGTTTAGAATTGCTCTAAGTTGTCATCTATTTTCTTTGGTGAACTAGCCTATATCATGGAGAAAAATATTCCTGTGCTGATTTCTAATGTTTTTTTCCCCTTCTGTATACTTATGCTCTGTTTTGTTCAAGTGTGCTGTTTCTTAAACATTAGTAAATCAAGGATCTCCTTTTTAACCCTTCCAAAATAACCCTTGTTGTGCACATACTGAAAATAATCAAGGTAGCAAGTGGGTCTGTGTAGGGTAGGAGGACCGAAGTAATAAAGTAATTACATAGAAGAAGCTTCAGGAATTTCTTTTCAGATAATTTGAAAACATTGCAGTATGCATTGGCATTTCATGAAGCTCCAACATATACTGTAATTAATAGTAAGAGAATATCAATATAAAATAAATATGACATTTATGAATATGAAGTCAACAATCAACTTGATTAAAGCAGTAAAAATAACAAACTGTGTATTGGGAAGGTAAACACTCACACACAGTTTAATGTGTAACTTAGGTCATGTTCAAAGAACATAGAGAAAAGTTGTAAATTTTCTTTTGGATATTTTTAGTATTACTATCTAAACATAAGCCTCTTTTGCAAGTTACAGGTTGTTGCTAATGGAAGAAAATCACAGTTCACTAACAAGATCTTTGTAGGAGGAAATATTCCATTTTTTGTTTTCTCCACCACGCAAACTGTACCTTTATGTGTACATAGGGCTATAATCCCTGAAGTTGCTAAGTCATATGCTACCCGGTGTTTGGGGCCATTCTGTCATGGTTCATTCAGTACAGATTTGTTGAGGCAACAACCCAAGTCAGATATAATACCAGCTTAGTTTGGGTTTGATGCCACAGAAAAATGTTTTGGCAAGAGACATATTGACTGAGCCCATATGGCCTATCCAGTCTATTATATTGGAAGCTTGGTGGTTACTGTTTGGGATTTTTTTTAAATAATCACAAAGTGAATTGCAAAAACTAACAATAAGGGAATCGTATGAAATTATCCTCACAGCTTTACTATTATTCCATTATTATATGTATTGGACAAGAGAGCAACTTTACTGGTATGAAGTGGTACAGGAAATGTTTTTCTCTGTTTTTTCTTTTGGATGTACTGCATAGGAAATTGAATCCAGTGGTTTAGCCTTGTGACTTTTTTCCCTCATTGGCTTGAGAATAGAAAAGTTGCGGAAGCAAGTCAGCAGTTTTAGATGGAAAAGTTTTTTTTTGCATTTTATGAAATGCCTGATTCAAGGAAATGGGGGATCTGTTTTGTGGATCCTGAATTTTGCCAGTGTGCTGTGCAGAAAGACAGACGCTTATATTGCTTTACATTCAGGCTGAATTCAGGGAATTGATTTGTGGGTTGGGTGGTTTAAGGGGCAAAATATATATATATATTTTCAAATAAAACCCTGAAAATTGAAAATGGAAAGCTTTCTCATAATGGTATGGGGTCATCAATGGAACATATTTTTAAAATGGATTTCAGACATAGAAATCCCAGAAAACTTGAGAAAAAAATTAGCACGCAAGCTATTGTTTCAGCGAATTGACAAGGGATCAGTGTTATTCTTGTGACTGAAACTCATCTTAAATCTTAAAGAGAGATACTGTGTAGACCTACATATTAGGGTGACAGTTTAAGAATTTTTACTTGTGACAGAATAATATAATAATAATAATAATTGCTTACACTTATATAGCGCTTTTCTGGACACTCCACTCAAAGCACTTTACAGGTAATGGGGACTCCCCTCCACCACCACCAATGTGCAGCATCCACCTGGATGATGCGACGGCAGCCATAGTGCGCCAGAACGCTCACCACACATCAGCTATCAGTGGGGAGGAGAGCAGAGTAATGTAGCCAATTCATAGAAGGGGATTATTAGGAGGCCATGATTGGTAAGGGCCAATTGGAAATTTGGCCAGGACACCGGGGTTACACCCCTACTCTTTTCGAGAAGCGCCCTGGGATTTTTAATGACCACAGAGAGTCAGGACCTCGGTTTTACGTCTCATCCGAAGGACAGCGCCTGTTTTACAGTATAGTGTCCCCATCACTATACTGGGGCATTAGGACCCACATGGACCACAGGGTGAGCGCCCCCTGCTGGCCCCACTAACACCTCTTCCAGCAGCAACCTTAGTTTTTCCCAGGAGGTCTCCCATCCAGGTACTGACCAGGCTCACACCTGCTTAGCTTCAGTGGGTTGCCAGGTGTGAGTTGCAGGGTGATATGGCTGCTGGCGATAGAATACCCTGTGCTGAGGTAGCAGTATTATTAAACCTGAGCTACACCAGCTGAGCTATTAAGAGTACAGAATTGGCTGTATTGTTTATAGCAGTGGTTCTCAAACTTTTTGGACAAAGTATCACCCCTGATCAAACCAAAGCATCCAAGTACACCTTACAAGTCATCTTCTCATAGGAACCACAGAAAATGTCAATGATCAACATGAACGCACGCGCATGTAATAAAAACAGCACTGAGCACTTAGATAATTTGCATTGTACCACCTTGTAGCCATTTTCCAATGCTTGCTAACACTAGCAGTGCTGTCTGTGTCAGGTTCATCAGCAGAGCTAGTTTTGGTGGCCGATAGGGTTACCATACGTCTGGATATTCGCGGACATGTCCTCTATTTTGATCCTTATATCTCCGTCCGGGGGGAATTTTCAAATATCCAGAAATGTCTGAGATTTTGACTGCTTTATTTTCACCGTGAAGAATAATTAACAAAAGTTTTAAAGATAGTAGATGAGGAGGTTAGAAAGAGAGCGAGATAATTTTTTAACTTCTCTAGTTTGCTTCGCTATCTATGTCTTCATTCAGTTTTCATCCTGTACGTGTATGATTATAGATAGATACTTTATTGATCTCGTGAGGGAAATTGCAGTGCAACAGCAGCTTAACACAGAAAACACAGCAACAGTGTAATAAACGATACAATAATAATAATACAATACATACAATACAATCAGTACAGTGAGAAGTGCACTAAGAAGAGTTACTCATAGTCCAGAACACACAAAGAACAAACCAGAACAGAACAGTCCATAAAAAAGTTGTATTGCACAACATAAATATAAATGTATTATGTCATGAAAGTGTGAAATCCGGTGCCAATATCAGTGTCTTTACTCAGTCTGTGCAGTGCAGAAGCATTCCCTCGAAAGGCTCCCTTTTTTGTTTTGTCGTTTTCCTACCCTCAAACTCAGTGCCAAAGCGAAAGTGTAAATTCACAGCAGAACTAAAAAATAAATTTCTGTGCTTTCAAAGTGGCAGAAAAGACTGGGATGCTGAATGACTCTGATAAACACAAAAAGGCATTTCAAAGAGAGAATTTGTCAACCTGATTAACAGATTATTTTGTTAAATCTGGCAGCAAAACAGAGGATGCTGTTATTGCAGCAGAGGGGAGTTATGCATTTCACACAGTTAAACATCATCACAATTACTTTACTAATGAACATACAGAAACGTGGGATATTTTGAAAACCCTCTCCATCCCGACCCTCCTTCCCAGATAAGGCGATAGGAAAGTTCCTCAGGGTGTCCTCTCTTTATGATGTTCAAATATGGTAACCCTAGTGGCCGATGTATAATTCTCCTCGGGTGTGCGTGATCTACAGGAGCTGGCTTCAGTACTCTTGGCGTCTATTCCTTTGAGCCATGACATAATGCTTGATTTTTGCGAGGTATTCATTTTTGATCACTTGTTCTGTTGGCGAATGTGGCACTAAACTGTGTCTCTGAAAGCTCGAGAGGAGTACGAATACTCGAGCATTAGCGCGTGCTGTATCGATGAAACGAAGTATGTAGGCTGTGTATTTGACACAAACTAATTTGATTAAAATAGAAAATATGAAAACCCGTCTCAAGCTTTCTGAAAGTAAATCACAGATTAAAAATTTACATAATTTTTAATTCCCAATTTTTCAGTGCACGCAACTAATTTCCAGGGTCATCTGGCATACCACCTGGGGGCGTTACGGTATGCGTATCACAGTTTGAGAACCACTGGGCTATAGTGTTTGAAGGACAATGGTTAGTTATACTGTAACACATAACATAGCTGGAGTATATGTTTGCTATTTGATTTCCTGTATAGCCATAAATCTTGTGTGTGTGAGACTTAGGGGTGGAAGAGGGTGAGAAGTGCACTGTTCTTTATGTCAGCTGCTTTGGAAACAGAGCAACTTGTTCTCAACGGTTAAGAGGCCTGTTGTGAACAGCTGTGCTTCAGCTGTCTGTGTTGATTTATTTGTGCTGGAAAGTTCTGATGCTCTCTGTCCTGCTTGATGGAGAAGATAATTGGGCAACAGAAATATTTCCAGCTTTACCACATTTAAAGCAGTGTCGTGTTTAAACAGTTTTGGAAAGAGTTTGCAACAAGCTATCCCTCACCCTGTTTCTGCTGGTTTTAGTCACAGTTTAGTGTTTTTAATAGAACTACAGAAGTTTTGAATATTCTTTAGAACTATTAATCTTTTAATTTACAACAGTGCAACAAATACATTTAGTAGCATACATGTAAAAGGTTTTGCTATTGCCTGTTTAACAATATTGTTAACTAGCATTCTGCTTCTGTGCTGTTCCATATGAGGTGGATTACTCATTAGATCACACACCGCAAAAGTCAACTGTCTACGGCTACAGGCGCAGTGGTTATTTAACCATGAAATACAACATAAATAAAATTATTTATCTTCAGTAAAGCACCACTTTACTGAACACAGTATGCGTCTTCTTCAACCTAATTCATCAGTAGGGTAGTTATTTAGTCATTGCATGTAGTTTTCTTTTTAGTTGCTTCTTTCACAGCAGACATATCTCTGGTATCTTTCTTTTCTTATTCTTAAGAAGCCTTATTAGAACGTGTTTTTTACTGTACAATAATATCCTTAGAAATAGGACATTACTTGACAACTGTATTTGGTTGACGTGCCATGGTGAGTCTACAGGAGCTACATGATTTATTAGGGGCCTCTGGCTAAAGGTTTCCTGGTGGCTGAATGCCCTTCTGAATTTATTGACTCTATCTTGATTTAGTCCATTCCACTCAGCTGGGTCCAATGTCTGATCTTTCTTATTGCCAATTCTTCATGTAGAAGAACAAGTGAACTGCAAGCACCATCAGTATCCTCTGCATGTCTCCTTTTTCTTCTTGGCAGAGGATCGTTTTTGGGCTAACCCAGCCTTTATACTGATTGTCTCGGCAATATGAACTGATATGAATCAGGCAGTGGAGTCAGAGTTTTTTTTTATCTCTCTCATTCACATCATGTCTGAGGCTCTGCCTGCATGTGCTTTGCCCTGGCTGAGCTTTGGCGTAGGAGCTGTGTGTGCTTAAAACCGAGGTCCTGACACTCCGTGGTCATTAAAAATCCCAGGTGTTTCTCGAAAAGAGTAGGGATGTTACCCCGGCGTCCTGGCCAAATTTCCCATTGGCCCTTACCAATCATGGCCTCCTAATAATTCCCATGTATGAATTGGCTTCATTACTCTGCTCTCCTCCCCACTGATAGCTGATGTGTGGTGAGCGTTCTGGCGCACTATGGCTGCCGTCGCATCATCCAGGTGCATGCTGCACATTGGTGGTGGTGGAGGGGAGTCCCCATTACCTGTACAGCACTTTGAATGGAGTGTCCAGAAAAGCGCTATATAAGTGTAAGCAATTATTATTATTATTATTATTATTATTATTATTAAATCTTTAATAGGTTTATTCCATGCTGAAAAAAAGAAGAAAGAAAACAACGTTTCGGCCGTGGAGCCTTCTTCAGGTGTGAGAGCTATTATTAAATCTTTGTTTACCAGTTGCAAAAGATATGGTAAATTGTCTTATTGGCAAAAGGGCAGCTAAAAAATTGGATATGATCCCTCTTTCTGACAATAATAAATAATCCTTATACTTATGTAGAGCTTTGTTGAACGTGCTTTACGGGTAATGGGGACTCCCCTACCCCACCACCAATGTGTAGTAATTGTTGACACACTGTAGCACCAATTGTACCACCACTGATGTGTGACAATACTGTGCCCCAGGAGATTTGCATCATTTCAGAAAACATTCTATGGCAATTAACAATTAACAAATTGACATAAAAAAGTGAATTTTACTTACTGCCAATTTACAAGTTGACAGCAAGTCCAGCATATCTTTTGGTTAATCTTCATTACTTATTTGAGCGTACAGTATGAGTGGAGTTTTTGTTTTGTCCTCCCGTTCCCACCCATACAACGGGAAAAAAACATTTTCACAAAAGTCAGAGGAATTGACAGGGTGTGCTTTGTGGGAATTTGCAGTGATGGGGCTATGTTAATGGCAGGGAACATAAAGGAGTTGTAGCTCCCATCAAGAAGATTGTCCAACTGGAATCCTGAATGAACACTGTAGCATTCATAGAAAGGCCCTTACCTCTAAAAGTATGCCAGGAGAACCCCTGTCAGTACTGAACGTTTCCTTGAAAATAGTTACATTAATTAAAGATCACCCACTGAATTTTAAGAAGAGTGTGCAATGAAATGGGCTACAAACAATAGGAGCTTCTCCTGCACTTGGTTGTCTTGGTGGTAAAGTTTTAATGAGAGCAATTTTTGTGGACAACCCTTTTGAATTGTCTTTCTTCCATGAAGAATGAACTGAATTTTTAGTCTCTTGGGATTTTACCATCACAGTGTTCAACATCCAAATGGAGTTGAAGCAATTATAAAAAAAATGATAGTTCCTTAATCTTTTGACAGGATAGTGCTCTCTCTCAGACTGTGAGATAGACATAATAAAACCTGGCTTAATATCACAGTGCATCTTTATTTCTTGCACTCAGTTCAACTGGTCACTTGTTAGACATGTTGGGTAGATGTATACACTTTAACCATTGCTAACTGCCATTTGCTGATCTGGTTGTTTATTACAGATTGAAATTAAGAACATCTCTATGGCCTGTATACGAATTCTATGTCAGTCTATGATTGCGTACTTGAGCTTGTGGTGGGCACACCAGGTATTGCTCACTTCCACAGAGGTAGCTGAATTGAAAGTATTGTCTCATCACAGACCTCCTGTACATACAAGTAATGCAGTGTTATCACTGGCAAAACCAATATAGCATAGACTTAATAAAATCTAATGTCTATAGTTAATTAATATTTCTAAATTGTTTATGTACACTAATTTTATATTTTATTTTTTAAGGAATTTGCTAAGTGTGAAATGGTAATCCAGTCTTGCCAAGGGGATTTTTCATGAATAGCCAACTATCCATAACACAACGGTCAGGTCACAGGAACAATTGTTCAAACTCATACTAGCTACCTCAAAAATGTGGTAGGTGGATGTTGAGGTATAAAATGTTTGCTATTTTGAAAAGAGCATTAATAACTCAAACAAAATAGCTCCAACAACAGTATTTTAATTTTCTACAGTTTTATACAGTGTACCAATGCTACCAGTACAATTAAGGTCTCCAAAAAGAGCACTACTTTGCTATTCTACATTTTATACACAATTACATTTTTTTCAAGGTCCAAAGATTTTCCTTTTTTTTGTTGTCACTGCATTACATATTTAGGAAAGCACAAATAGTTTGTAGAAGGCACATAAAAATATATTAAGCTCTGAATATCGTGTCACAGTGTTTCTGCAGGGATAGACATAGCACACTGCAAAAAACTGTTACTTTTTTTAGTGTCTGCTGCACAGTATCATTCACATTAATCTGGTGTCTGAGCCAAATTTATATGCTATAAGAAACAGAACTGTGCTAAATATGGTTTCTGATAACTGATGTTGAATGAAATGCCACTATGAGTTAAAATTACTTGAAATGTGCAAGGTTAATTTCTACATAATGATTAAAAAGTTGTTTAACAGTTTTCCGTAACAGTGGTTGGAATACTTTCCCCATCAATCTTGCAAAGTTTAAATTTGGATGGAATAAAAGTACAGACTAAAGTAACATTTTTTTTACCTTAAAAAAATTAAAACATTTTTTTTCTTGCATTTCAGAGGGAGTTTGGGTTAGAAGTGATTAAAAGAACAACTGCAAAAAAATCAACTGCTTAATGGCATTTATTAACCTTATGGTCTTCGGGGCATCCTGCTGCGTTACACCCAATAGCACGGTGACTCAGTGACAGAGGTAAAAGTTATCCCAGTGGCTGTGAGATGTTTTGCAGATTCCAGCTTGACAGAAATGCAACTGGACTAGTTCTGTGGTGGTGCGTCTGAAATGTTTGCCTGATGTGCTGGTATCTAAGCTTGTCAAGAAAGGCTTGTCATGTGAGGGGAATCATTACCCCAAAATTTCAACTACAGTTAGAATAAGTGTAGTAACACAAGGTGAAAGTGGGGAAAATGTTGGAATCACATTGTTTAAAAATGTGCGTCTGATATTAAATTTTGCAGCTTTATATTATGATGTAATGAATGCTCTAGATATTGCAAAAGCAGAACAAGGAAGGTAACGAGACAAGGCCTTCCAGCCCATCTTGCTCATCCAGTTGCTAGTATCCTTATTGATCCTTACAACTTGTCAAACGTCTTGTAGAGCTTTGATCTCCAACCTGTAAAAGAGCACAATCATTTCTAGTTTTCCAAACCCAAATATCTACTGTTAAAAATTGAAAAAACTAAGTTTGTATACATGTGTTTTTAATATTTTTGCATATTTCTAAAGTAAAAATATTTATAAGTAAAAACATTCCTGCCCAGTCTCTGCCAGATTCTTGAAGTTTTGGGTTGTTGTTTGAAACTGCCAATCTGATGCAGTTGTGAAGATGACTGTTTGGTATTTGGATTTGATGATTCCCATATGTGTGAACACAGAAGTGTTCCTAATAGTGACAGGATAAGGTACATTATCAGTTATCATTATCTTGCTTTCAACTTAATATCACTTGCTGACTATTTACATTTGAACTTTAATTAAATGGGACCTTAAATGTATCTTGCTGCTAATGTCGTTTTGTAGGGTTGTTGTCTTGTTAGTAGCAAACAGGGCTACTGGTTTTGATGTACACTGAACAGTGAAACTATTTAGCCAGATTTGAAAAGCATTACTACACTTTTTTGTTAATTTCAGAATATCAATATACTGGCCATAATTTTATAAAATACTTTTGTAATCATTTGTGAATTGGACCATGTGACCCTGCTGTTACCACAATACTTATCCTCCCATGTCATTTATACACAACTTTCTGACAGAGCACTGTCAGATTTCAAATAAAGTTTTGTAGTTGGTTAAAAAATGTCTGAAGAAAGTAGTTGGCATAAAACATTTATCAAAATAAAATCTAAGATTTCTTCTTAATCCTAGGTATAAATAAAGTCTAGATTTTTCTGTTTTATGTGCCTAAAGAGTGGCTTTTACTCACACAAAAGTTATTTTAATAAAAACTATTATTTTTATGTCAGTCCACCTTTAACAGAAGCTGAGTTGCTCAGCATTATAGTGTAAGGGAGTGGAAAATTCCACTGACCATGCTGTAAAGAAAGAAAAGAGTTAACAAGCCATTGCTGAAAATCAGACCAAGCCTGCAGGCTCCCGGAAATTATACAGAGTGGGAGTTGTGCAATGTGCAGTTTCAATGTAAGCCGAAAGACAGGGCCAGAAAGAGTGGGTGTATTTTCATCTGCTAATCTCTTCACCAGTGTGCACCTGTCCTTGATAAAGAAATGGTTCTCATGAGAAGAGGTGAGATGTCACCAATAAGTACACAATTTGTTTTTTTACTCATGCCCATATCTTTTCTTGCAACAACTAAATCTCCAAATCAGACTAATATCAAAGATGATGGTTTCTCTGGCAAAACTAAACTTATATGTATTCTCAAGTTCTGAACTCTAATCCTTCAAAATTCATATTACAGACAGCTAGGTAGCATTTATTGAAAGCAAGCAATTCACGCCTAGAGAGATTGTATTGTGTATGTTTCAATGGTTATTGAAATTAGTGTAGCATTTTAGGGGCGATTTATTGCATCTGCCAGATTGGTTGGCATTGCTACCCTCAGTGCTGGAGCACTAGGTTTAATTGTGGTCTAGGGGTGCTATCTGCATGGAGTTCATGTCCTCCCCATGTTTGTATAGGTTTTTACCAGAAGTTTCGATTTCCTCTCTCTGTCCAGAGACATACTGCTAGGTTAATTGGTATGTGCACCTGTGTTTTATGTCTGTGTTTACTCTTCAATTGACTGGCATCCCATCCAGGGTGTATCTTGCCCTATGAGACAGCAAACATTTGCAACTTCAAGTCCCTCTTCCTGCCTTACCTCCTCCTGCCTTTGTCTCAACATCTGAAGCTACTGTGGTAAAACTAATGCCTGCTCTATGTGGTCCCACCACTGCTCTCCAGCTTCACATGATCTTAAGTGACTGTTGATTTATCTTTCTGCTACAAGTGATAGTCCTGAACTTGCTGCTGAATTACTTTGCTATTTTGATCCAGCGTTATTCACTATGCTGGGTGGTCTTTCTTTTGGTTTTTCTGCTTCGTTGTTTACACTCTTGTCCTCTCATGTCATCTGTAAAACTCTTCAATCTGCTTCTTCCAAACCTGAGTCAATATACTTCTTACTCATGGCTGAAGTCCATAGCAGCTTTATGATTGGTCCCTTTTTCTTTTCTCTTTGTACCACATTAGATCTACTGGAGTAGCTATAATATGTTTAATTTATAGCAGAAAAAAAAGGTTTGATGATTGATTTATAAGTCCCCATTTCTTCGATTCTAGTCATTAACTTTGTGATTCCCGGACAGGGTTCTTCTCTCCACAAAGTCACCATCTATCACACTACTCTTTTCTCATTAGCAGGATCAGGCTTCTGGATTTCTAAAGCTAGCATCTTTGGCTTTCAAAACCATCCTTTTTAAGTCCAGTCTTTGGCATCTCTTTGGTGTATACTGACCAGGTAAACTGAACTTTGCACGGTGCTTAGCTTTGAACCGCAGAAGCAGCCCACAGATATTCAGCACCCTATCTGAAATCGTAAATTTACCTTCCATTTTTTTAATCTCCTCAATGAACTCCTTGCAATAGATTTTCCAAACACTCCTTCTCCCAGCAAGAGCCCTGTCTGCGTTGTTCTCAATTAAAAAAAAAAACTAGACATCCTTCTTGCCAGAATAAGACTTCTTGTTTTTTTATAACCCTAGAACTTCTTGTAATCTTTCTCAGTTAGGAAGATATTGTAGCCTTCTTGCATTGATACAAACTTTAGACTGATGAGGCAGTTATATCTCCACTTACTTGTCAGCTAATTATTGTACTAAAGGGGATCTTACTAGCCATGTGGGCCACCTCAACTATGCCATGCTAATAATTAGCCCTCAGGGCCAGGCATTTATCGCATATCCTATATATCTCACGTTATTCATCTCTTCCTTGAATTACCACATAACCATGAATTCAGACGCAAAACAGAGCTTTGACTGTTGCACTTTTTTGTGGGAAAACATGAATAGGCTGACCTTGTATGAAGAGTTTCAGCCATCTCCCAAAGCCCTTCAGCTTTTCCCTGATGCATCTCTGTCCATCAATTTCCAAGTTCTCTATTCCACACAATTAAAGCCCTGATTTCCAGTTGCTGTGACGGCCTTTTTCAGGGCTACAGTACAAATCAAATTAATTTTTATTTGTTCAGATTATCTTAACAATCATCCATATAAATAAAGGAAGAGATTCCTCCCATCTTATTATCAAATTAATCTGAAATTTCAAATCACACTTTAACTTTAATTAGTTCTAATTGTTCACATTCTAGGATGCCTTAAACAATCTCTTTCACTTTTCTAGTTTCAGAACTTCAAGATTTTGGCTCCATATGCCAGTCTGGATCCTTGCCCTATACCTCCTTATTCTGAGCTCATATTCCCCTAAATTATCCTGACAATACTTCCCATTTGCCCAAAATAATAATAATAATAATAATAATTGCTTACACTTATAAAGCGCTTTTCTGGACACTCCACTCAAAGCGCTTTACAGGTAATGGGGACTCCTCTCCACCACCACCAATGTGCAGCATCCACCTGGATGATGCGACGGCAGCCATAGTGCGCCATAACACTCACCCCACATCAGCTATCAGTGGGGAGGAGAGCAGAGTAATGAAGCCAATTCATAGGTGGGGATTATTAGGAGGCCATGATTCATAAGGGCCAATGGGAAATTTGGCCAGGACGCCAGGGTAACACCCCTACTCTTTTCGAGAAACGCCCTGGGTTTTTTAAGGACCTCGGTTTTACGTCTCATCCGCAGGACGGCGCCTGTTTACAGTATAGTGTCCCTGTCACTATACTGGGGCATTAGGACCCACATGGAACACAGGGTGAGCGCCCCCTGCTGGCCCCACAAACACCTCTTCCAGCAGCAACCTTAGTTTTCCCAGGAGGTCTCCCATCCAGGTACTGACGAGGCTCACACCTGCTTAGTTTCAGTGGGTTGCCAGTTGTGAGTTGCAGGGTGATATGGCTGCTGGCCATGAGCAGTTGTCTCAAGTTCATTCTGGATTGCCTGAAAGTGTTTCCAATCTTTCCTTTATCTCCCAATGTTATTTTTAAAATTATTTTTAATTATTTAAAAAAAATAACTTTTCTACCTGTATAAATATACCATTGGATCTGGTTACCATGCTCCTTCGGACTCTAAAACCATTTATTGAATCCCTTCTTTGGATTTATGAGAATTCACTTCACTTCATCTCACATCTTCCTATCTGATATAAGCATCTTGTCTCTCAAAAATATAACTATATTCCAAAATAGTTATGTTCAAATTTATAATATTCTGCCTCAAGAAAACAGAACTGACCAATTCAGCCCAGGCTCCTGTATATATCATTTTGAGTGCACTCTCACCATATCAGGTCCTAGGAACCACTCTTAAGTTACTGCTAGCTTCATTCTTTCCTTGACCCTGTTTTATTAATGAAAAATGTGTTGTTGGTTTTCCCTCATTTATTGATGATCTAACAATGAAATTCTAATAAAATCTGGCTTCTCCCCTGAACAATGTTTTGGGCATTGTTTTCAAATAGACACACCCTCCTAAGCAGCCCAACAAGGAATCCCTGATCACCTCATCAAACAACTTCCATTGCTCTTCAGAGACATCTTAAAACCAATACTGAGATCCTGAGAAGGGGCATACCACCAACTTTCTAACTGCATTTAAGAGATTAACCATCTCACAATAGCTTTGTGCTGTTGTTCTCTGGGGTTTATTTGTTTAATTTTGCATTGGTGATTTGGAGTCCAACTTTTTTCTTTAGAGGGCTCTAACTTGTCATAAGGCTAGGTGGTGGCCCTTAACCAAGTAGGTTAATCCAAGACACCTTATGCTTAACTTTTCAAATAAACATTCAAAACTCATTTTCTGTTTAGGTGTAATTCCTCATGAAATGTTTTTGAATTTAAAATACCATACTTTCTGTGAATCTTAATTGTGTATGTTGTGGTGTCTCCGGGGGATAGTTTATGTAAACGAAGGTAGTACTTACACCACACTTTACTGTCCTCAGATCCGTGGCGTTTCTTCCAACAATTGTCTTCCTAATACAGTCCGTAATCCGTTCCCTTAGTCCTGATTCGTTCCGAGTTCCAAAAGTTCGTAATAAAGACAATCCGCGATGTATCCTAAACCAGTGTCCGTAATCCAAAGTCATAAGCCTTTCTCCTTGCAGTCGTTCGTTGTTCCTTAGCCCGATCCTTAACAAGCACCTCTTTCCACTCTTTTCCTCCAAAACACATTCACCTTACCGGCTTCCGCCCTGTTCACTGCCTCCGGGCCACTTATATTCCGGTTCCTGATGCGTCTCAGCTGTGTCTCGTTGTTTCTTAAGGTAGACCCTTTCCATCTACTGGTCAGCTGATTCTTTTTGTCCGCCATCTTGCTAAGGTCAATCTCTAGCATTTTCAGTGTTTCGTTTCGGAAATACCTGTTAGAGATGACCCTTCCCCGTGTCCTCTTACATTCCCTCCCCCTGAGATCAGCCCCGACCTCGGGCGATCTAGAAAAAAACAAACAGTGCATTCGGGAGAGGGCGTCTACATTTCCTTGTTTCCTTCCGGGTCTATAGACCGTCTGAAATTGAAATCTTTGCAGACTAAGACCCCACCGTGTAATTCTATCGTTTTTATCCATATTTTGTAACATCCATGTTAATGGCCCATGATCTGTGTATAATATAAATTGTCTTCCCAATAAATAATACTTCAAATAGTCTAGGGCCCATTTGATTGCTAGACATTCTTTTTCTATCGTGGAATAGTGTTTTTCGGCCGGACTCAACTTACGGCTGATATACAGAATAGGATGCTCCAGTCCTTCAATATCCTGCGACAGTATGGCTCCAATCACAGTGTCTGAAGCATCAGTTTGTACCATGAAAGGCTTACTGAAGTCTGGTACCTGTAAGACGGGTTGAGAAGTGAGAGCTGCTTTTAAGTCTTGGAAAGCCCTCTCTTCCAAGTCGGTCCATTTTATTTTCTCCGGACAGCTCATCTTCGTCAGATCGTGTAGAGGGGCGGCCATGGCTGCAAACCCTGGGATGAAACGCCGATAGTAACTTGCCAGTCCCACAAACGTTCGAATTTGCTTCTTGGTAGCTGGTTTGGGCCAGTTCTTGATTAATTGTACTTTCTGATCTTGGGGCATGATCAATCCTCTCCCGATCGTATAACCCAGGTAATTGGCTTCCCTAGCCCCCAGACAACATTTATTTGGGTTGGCCGTTAATCCTGCTGCTCGCAACGCTCCAGTTACTGCTTCCAGGTGTTGTAGATGTTGTTCCCAGGTCATGCTGTGGATTACAACGTCATCCAAGTAGGCGGCTGCAAAATCCCGATACTGTCTCAGAATTCGGTCCATCAATCTTTGGAATGTTGCGGGAGCGCCATGCAAACCGAAGGGTAGGACCCTATACTGATATAGTCCTTCAGGTGTGGCAAAAGCGGTTTTGGCTTTATCTTCTTTGGCCAGCGGCACTTGCCAATATCCCTTCGTAAGATCAAGGGTGCTGATGTATCGAGCGTTACCTAATTGCTCGATTAGTTCATCTATACGGGGCATGGGGTATGCATCAAACCGCGAGATCTCATTTAACCTTTTGAAATTGTTGCAAAATCGGATAGTTCCATCCGGCTTGGGGATCAGAACTATCGGGTTAGCCCACTCACTATGGGATTCCTCGATTATTCCCATCTCCAACATTTTACCCACCTCTTCTTTAATCAGTTTCCTTTTGGCTTCTGGTACTCGATACGGGGGTAGCCTTACCTTTTTCCCCGGTTCCGTGACGATCTTATGTTGTATAAGGTGGGTTCGACCAGGTGTCCGGGAAAAAACATCTTTGTTTTGGGACAGGAATTCTTGTAGTTCCTGTTTTTGTGCAGGAGCCAGGTCTCCCACGGCTACCGCACCCGTTTCTTCTTCCAGAGGGTCTGGGGAAAAGTGGGTGAGCAGAACTTCGGAGCCATGCCATTTTTTCAGCAAATTGACGTGGTAGATTTGATGCTGCCGTCTTCTGTCATGTTGCTTGACCTTATAGTTGACTGGCCCCACCTTTTCCACCACTTCATAAGGTCCCTGCCAGGATGCCAAGAATTTACACTCTGGGGTTGGAACTAGCACCAGTACTCTGTCCCCAATCTGAAATTCCCTCGCAACTGCTCCCCTAATATAAATTTGTTGTTGTTGAGCCTGGGCTTTCTCCAGGTTTTCTTTCACTAAGGGAACAATAACATTTATTCTTTCTCTCATCTGTTCCACATGCTCAATGATAGTTTATAAAGGGGAAGGTTGATGTTCCCACGATTCTTTGACCACGTCCAATAGGCCCCGTGGTTTCCGAGAGTATAATAATTCAAAGGGGGAAAATCCAGTCGAAGCCTGCGGTACTTCTCGAACCGCAAACATGAGATACGGGAGCAGCTGATCCCAATTTTTTCCATCCTTTTGCATCGTCTTCCTAAGCATGCTTTTCAGGGTCTTATTAAAACGTTCTACTAGACCATCGGTTTGAGGGTGATAAACAGAGGTTCGGATCTGCTGTATACCCAGCAGCTTACATAAGTGTCGCATGACTTTCGACATAAAAGGTGTTCCTTGATCAGTTAGGATCTCTTTAGGAATTCCGACTCGAGCGAACAGTTGTACTAGCTCCCTAGCTATGTTTTTGGCGGTGGCAGCTCTCAACGGAATGGCTTCGGGGTACCTGGTAGCATAGTCTACTATTACTAGAATATATTGGTGACCCTTGGTGGTTCTGATCAGGGGCCCCACCAAATCCATCCCAATCCGTTCGAAAGGGGTTTCAATAATTGGGAGGGGAATCAAAGGGTTCCTATAATAAGGTTGTGGTGCACTTTTCGGACACTCGGGGCATTCCCGACAGTACTTCTCGATGGCCTTATAGATTCCTGGCCAAAAGAACCTAGAGAGGAGTCTCTCGGATGTCTTCTTTACCCCCAGGTGCCCACCCAGGAGGTGGCTATGGGCCAAGTTGAGGAGCTTCATCTGGTAAGGCCGGGGAATAAGGAGTTGTTCCACTTCTTCCTGTCCCTTCTGCTGCACTTGATAAAGGAGATTATTCTTTGTCATAAAATATGGGTAACTCACTGTGTTAGGATCAGTACACCACTCCCCATCAATTTTCCTGACATGTCCCCACGCATGTCTCAAGTTCCCATCTTCTAGTTGGGCCGTCCCAAACTTACCTGACGTTCTGGGGGTTCCCAGTTCGGTAGTTCCATATTTCCAAACTCAACTCCAAGTTCAGTTCCGCTTTCTTGTGGGTCCGTCTCATCAGGGTCGTCGGTAGGGGCGTCACCACTGTCTTCCGGCCAGGGGATTGGTCTTGGCCTAGCTGATTGGATCGTGTTCCAAATCTGGAGGAAATGGGGACAGTCTCGTCCCAGTATGACAGGGTATGGCAACTGCTCAACCACTCCTACCGTTGAGCGGTAGGTCCCCTGTTCTGTAGAGATGCTCAATTCGACCGTCGGATAGTCTTTGGTGTCCCCGTGAATGCAAGTAATAAGTATTCCCTTTGTTCTTGGAATCTCTAGTCCTCCCGGAAGTATTGTAGGGGTCACCAGGGTCACCGCACTGCCAGAGTCCAATAAGGCCTCGATGGGTTCTCCCTCTATCTCGATTTTCGTAAGATGGGGATCCTCGCGGGTCGGGACCCCCGCTGTAAGGTAGTTGCATAGGGCTTCATCTCTGGGGTCTACCTGCATGGGTTCGGGCAGGCCGGGGCAATAGCTGGCTAAATGCCCTTCTTCCTGACAATTAAAACATCGCCGGGTTTCTTCCCATGGCCGGGGCCTTGAGTCAGACTTCCCCCGAAAGGTTTTTTTTTAACTGTATAGGTTCCCGATAATCACTATACTTTATTGGCCGATACTTTATTTCGGTTTCCAGACTCTTGGGGCTTCTTCTCTCCTCCCTCCGAAAGTCCCCTTTTCTCTCCCTAATCAGGGCCTTTGTGGCATGGTGTCTGTCCACCCAGTCCACGGCTTGATCTAGGGTCTGGGGATCCCCTTCACTTACTTTCCTTTTCAGGTGCACAGGCAGACTCCTCACAAAATGATCCAACACCACCTGTCCTGGGTTTAATTCTTCTGGCTGAAGCCATTTCTTTGCCAGATGTACCAGGTCAAACATCTGAGACCTCGTAGGCTTGTTCATCTGGTAGCTCCAATTGTGGAACCGGACTGCTCGTATCGCCATGGTTACCCCTAGTCTTGCCAATATTTCATTTTTCAGAGTCTCATAATTCTCTGCATCTTCTTCTTTTAAATCATAATATGCCTTTTGGGCTTCTCCAATTAAATAAGGGGCTACTCTCCCAGCCCATTGCTCTTTGGGCCATGCATTTCGAGCTGCAGTTCTTTCAAAGGTGGTTAAATACGCTTCCACATCATCAAGCTCAGTCATCTTTTCTAGCGTAATGCGTTCTTCCTGAGCGGTGCCTCTCCCCGCTACCGGGGCCTGCCGGATTTCTTCCCTTAACCTGCACAACTCTGCGCGTATTAATTTTTGCTCCTCTATAATTCGTTCGTTGGTTTCTTTTTGGATTTGGTTCGCCTCCAGTTGTGCTTCGTTAGCTTCTCGTTGTCCTTGTAATGCCTGGAATTGGGCGAGGGTGGCCTGGGACAATTGCTGTATTAATTCTTCCATAGCGTTTCTTCACACGCGCAAAGCGGAACCCGCACACACACAAAAAAAAACTTGCTCTCTTTGATTCTCAAACCCGAGCGGGAGCTGCCCGCATCCTCCACCAATTGTGGTGTCTCCGGGGGATAGTTTATGTAAACGAAGGTAGTACTTACACCACACTTTACTGTCCTCAGATCCGTGGCGTTTCTTCCAACAACTGTCTTCCTAATACAGTCCGTAATCCGTTCCCTTAGTCCTGATTCGTTCCGAGTTCCAAAAGTTCGTAATAAAGACAATCCGCGATGTATCCTAAACCAGTGTCCGTAATCCAAAATCATAAACCTTTCTCCTTGCAGTCGTTCGTTGTTCCTTAGCCCGATCCTTAACAAGCACCTCTTTCCACTCTTTTCCTCCAAAACGCATTCACCTTACCGGCTTCCGCCCTGTTCACTGCCTCCGGGCCACTTATATTCCGGTTCCTGATGCGTCTCAGCTGTGTCTCGTTGTTTCTTAAGGTAGACCCTTTCCATCTACTGGTCAGCTGATTCTTTTTGTCCGCCATCTTGCTAAGGTCAATCTCTAGCATTTTCAGCGTTTCGTTTCGGAAATACCTGTTAGAGATTACCCTTCCCCGTGTCCTCTTACAGTGTGTAAACAAATACTTTTAGTGTTAAGAGAATAGTTTTTCAGGTTTTAATTTTGTGAAACTGAAATTTCAAACTGATTTTCATTAATCAATAAAAAATATATGTGAGAGTTGAACCTTATCAATCTGTACAGGAGTAGAAAACGGGAATAGAAATTATCACAGAAGTAATTTTTGTTTCTTACATGTAAGTAAAAAACAATTGTTATAAACGTATACATAACTTGTACATAATTCAGAATTTAGAGTTCCTGTTTCAGGTGGTTTAAGAAAGTCACTGACATAGTTCTTGAGTGTTCCTAAACTACACCTCATTTTCAGACTCCTATGGTATTGTAGGTTTGCTTGCTTCTTACACGTTTATAACAAGTTGCCAAACCACCTAAATAAGTCACTTCTGGCACTAAGTGTAGAATCACTGCTGTATATGTTATTATTCTACATTGTTGTTGCTTAAATCCAATCCGTGGTTTTCACTAACAAGCTCAAAACACTATAGAGTTGTAAGCTCATATTGGTATTCCTCTAAGTGCTCAGTAACATACTGTGATTTAACCCATACAAACCAAGGTCTGCATTTTCAACAGCAACTTAATCCTCATTTTGAACCAGAGCGTCATTCGAGATCTCCACATTTTCACATAAGTGCCCTATTGAAGTAGTTTGTCTAATCTTACTCTACACTGTGGCAATATTGTAGTAACAATGTGTGTTCTTGCAAATTCTTCATTTTCATGTCTGAATTTACCTGAGTAGCACTGAAACCAATTATCATATTATCCAACAGCCATCCTGGCCTTTGAACAGGAAGATTTGCTATCTTTGTGTTCTTTAAAAAGTGAAGTTTTGCTGCAGCAATAACCAGCAGCATCAACTGTTTTTTCTTTGTTGCATTGGCATGCAGCAAAAGGGAAATATAAACTTCACTAAGTTTGAATAAAGGCACCATCATCCTTTGCCAAGAATGTTTTTGGGCATTTGTTCCAAAAAGGTCCTATTTCATCAGAATTGTAGATTTTCTCAAATCTGTCTTCTCAATTCTCATGAGTGAAATTTACCTTGTAGGAAGCATACCTTCCTTTAGTAGCACATCCTCTTTCATAACCTAAAGTAGACATGGGCAATCCATGCCATCAGTTAAAACGGTGGAGCCAGAGTTCACTGACACACAATCTCAAATTAGCGGTAAAGCAGTGGAAGAGTTGTGAGTTTTTTAAATTAAAGCTGGTCCATCGACAGACACTATTTTGTCTGACTTGTAAACCAGAAAAGCAGAGCTCATATGATTTACTCAAATTGGCCTTCCTCCTTTCTTTTCCATTCTGCGAAGTCCACTGTCTCAGCAGTGACCAGCTCCTCCTTTTCTTTTCCAGGCATGGATTGTTTGAACTTCACGTGCTTATTCTTTAACAATGTGGTTAACAGCAGTTAATTTGTCTTTAAGAGACAGGGAGAGTATTTCCTCTTGAAGCCATAACCTATTACAATAAAAAATAATTTGGATGACCTTCCAGTTCCATTTTCAAACAGATCATCTGATTTTGAACACAAAAATGAAATGGGAATACTGCCCAATAACCTAATAAGAACCTGTGATAAAATAAGCACTTCCAACAATGCTGATTTCATGCTTTTAATACAGGGATGTTTGAAACCCAGGTTTATTGGGTGTTTACTGTTTATTCAAACAGCCTGTTGCAATGTCTACCCTTGGTGTACAAGGGTGTATAACTGTACATGTTGGTGTACAAGTTCTGTCTAGCTGTATAGTTTCTTCTTGTTTTTTAGCATCAGCAGTCCGGCAGTAATCCTGTTTTTGTCATGGAAGTGGAAAGTAAATAAGACTTGACATGTAAAGGTCTGCATGAGAGCCTGTGACCACTTGAAACAGTCTATTCTTCTTAAGCCAAACAGCAATAGTCACTGATATTTTAAGCAGTCTAAATGTAGTAAAGTAGGATTACTTGACAAGTAACTCTTCGCCGTCCAACTTCCCGCTATAAAGACTGGAAAATGTTGTAGGAGCATTTTAGATCGGTTCAACTTTATAAAAGTTGTACAAAACTTTTAGCAGTAGAAACGCAATCTTGTCAATATTTGATTTGTTGTGACATCTGGTAAAGAAAAATATCCTTCTAAGCTACCATGTTGCTGTATGTGGGATATTCTATAGTTTAAACATCTGAAATAAGAAATATCTTTAAAGCTGAATGACAGTCAAAATGACAATGCAAAGGTTTCCCTTCAGCTTCTCTTTTTCTGGAGTGTTTTTGATATGTTTATTAATATCTTCTGTTTCTGGAACGGACTGCAGCAGGTGTTCCTTCACGGTTGATAAGGTGGGGAGGAAAAAATGCTGTCTGAGAAACATGCAGGGAGTGTAGCTACAGTGATGCCCAAATGCAGTTGGAAAAGACAGTGAGTGCTTTGTCTGTAAAGAGTTAAAGCTCCAGCTGCTGTTTCTCCATGAAGGTGTGTGATTGAGAGTGACTTTGTGTACATACAGTAGTTGTGGTTTTCCGACCAATCAGACTGGTTTGTACAGATGTGATGGGCTCTGTGGAATGTAAAGAATGTTGAGGGATTGGGGCATGCACGTTAATCCACAAAGGGGCAGATCAGTAACATGAAATGTGGCAGGGACATGAACATGTCCATAACATAACATGGTCCATAAGCGCTAGGATGGGAAGAGGTAATAGTATGTCAGTAGTAATTACATGTAGGAAGGGCAGCAGCAGTCCAACCAACCAACTTATTGCCATGACATTAAGTTTTCATAGTGTTGTGTCTTTGTTTAATTTTATATAAAGTTTTCTAATAAAGCTACTTGAACACGTTTAACATCCCTAATCACAGGCACTTTAAAACCAAGTACGCTTTTAGTACTTTAGTGGGGCTAGCAGAGGGCACTCACCCTGCGGTCTGTGGGTCCTAATGCCCCAGTATAGTGACGGGGACACTATACTGTTAAAAGGCGCCATCCTTCGGATGAGATGTAAAACTGAGGTCCTGACTCTCTGTGGTCATTAAAAATCCCAGGGTGTTTCTCGAAAAGAGTAGGGATGTTACCACGGTGTCCTGGCCAAATTTCCCATTGACCCTTACCAATCATGGCCTCCTAATAATCCCCATCTATGACCTGGCTTCATTACTCTGTTCTCCTCCCCGCTTATAGCTGATGTGTGGTGAGCATTCTGGCGCACTATGGCTGCCGTCACATTATCCAGGTGGATGCTGTACATTGGTGGTGGTGGAGGGGAGTCCCTGTTACTTATAACAGGGATTAAGTGGAGTGTCTAGAAAAGGGCTATATAAATGTAAGCAATTATTATTATTACTATTCACTCCCAAGTTTGTTTCTCATTCTCATCCAGACTCCATTGACATCTCATGAACACCATCTATATAGAGGTCCTGAACCACTTTCTACATTATTTTTTCAGCTGGTTGTGTCTCACTGCTTATTCCTTTGTAAAAGCCAGGGGATTAATGATATTAGCTTCCAAAGGTCCTTTTTCTCCTCTATTACTACTGGCTGCTTTGCATCTGTGCCTGCTGTTTCACCTGCAGCATTGTGTGTATGAACTGAAAGAGCAGCAGTTGGACTGCTGGTGATTTCTCCAAGCCCAGTGGTATTTAATCTTTTTCTTAACAGTTTATTATAAGATATATATTCATAATGTGGAAACCTGGCAGAGAACACATTGGACAGTAAGTTGAAGTTATAAATTATATTTCAACATAGTCAGATTCATGGGAACAAATAAAGGATTAATTTTTGTACCATGGTGCTAGTATCTAGTACTGGGCTTAAAAACTGAAGAAGTCCAGTATGCAAAATTGAGTTATGTGTTATAATGATAAAAAGATCATATATGCAATAAACTATGACTTTAGATACATTAAGCCCAATTTGACCTCATATCTAACCAAAGGAGGTGTAGTTGCTTTCACAATCTGTTGAAATGCAGATGATTAAGAGCTGCCTTTTTTGAATATTTTCAAATGCAGCATAACCTCATTAATGTTTGATAGAACTAGTTCCAGAGGATTCTAACTTATTTTCTAAGTATTGTGTGCTGGAGTTGGTATTTCCAGTTTAGGCAGTTTTTTTTCCTTTGAATGCCAGAAGAATGAGTTTCATTTTGAAGCTTTTTTCTAAAGCCCCTCCTTCTTGGTGCTGACATTTCAAACTGATTTGTTGGAATTTGTGCATGTGGAAGTTTCCTCCTGAAGAGATAATTTGTCTTTTATCAGTTGTATAATGCAGTAATGTTTTTTTTGTTTTGTTTACAAGTGTAAGAAGTGACAGAGTACTTAAATGCTGCTAAATATACAATTGACCTTACATACATGATGCATAAAAAGCTTTTGAGTTCACTGACACTTTCTGTCTGCCTTAAAACATAGTAAATCTTGGAAGGTTTCAGGGCTCTTCCTAGTAGTTCCCTCTGAAAAGCATATCTGCAATATGATAGGGCTTTACCTTTATTACTGATTATGTAGAATATACGTGTTAATTGACATTTTTAAATTCATAGTTCAGAATAAAACACACCATCCATGTTTTCCTTCTCTTAAGTTCAACATGTCTTGTTTTCTCGCTGAGGGCTAAGTAACTAAAAGTGAAGTATGTACATTATGGGTTCTACCTTGTGGTTATTTTGTAGAACATTTTAAAAGATGTTTAGATAGTGTGCATTTTCCTGAATGTTTTTTCCTGAGTCTTATAAGTCTTATAACTTAATGTTATTCTAACTAATCCTGATTTATCTAATTTGGAAAAGTCAATTAAATGATTACATGAAGTAAAATTTAACTATAAAGCTTTTTCAATGGATTTCAACCCAGTTGACCTTAGTTTGGCTTCTTAGAAGTCATTGTGCAGCTAATGAGTGCCAGATGATTTTCTCCCTATTCTCAGCACAAAAAACAAGCTCTTTGTTGTTCACTTGTTAGGATCTTTACTCTTTCAAACTACATCTTAATGATCAGTAAATATAATAATACATTTGATAGCATTTCTTCTAGTAAATCCCACAGACATGCTGTTGGTCAGTTAATACGTGGGAAGAAATTTTCATGCTAAACAACAAAACTTCTTTTCCTTTCTGTTGTATAGGTCGCAATGAGTTGATAGCGAGGTATATCAAGTTGCGGACAGGAAAAACCCGCACAAGAAAACAGGTAAAACCACAACTCTTTTGGGGGGGATTTGAGGGGGGAGCTGCATAAGCGTGCGTTGGCTGCAAAGGAACAAGTAAAGCTTAAGTCCACGATGCAAAGTAGAAAGAGCAGCCATGTCTTGACTGAGGTGTCTTCTGGAGGTTTCACCTGAAAAGTGCTCAACAGCCAAAAAATTGCATTTCTTCTATCTACTTTGCAGCAAGGGATTGATCTTAACTTGCAATTTTTTGTTACTCTACCCCTTTTTGGTAAAGAGAATAACATTTCCTACCTGGCTTATCAGTATACATCTGCCCTAGTCTTCCACAATTGACATATAGACTTATAAAACAGTATAACATATTTAATTTCTACTGTAATGCTAACACCGAAGATTCTGAGAAGAATAAGTGGGGATATTTTTTATAAGTAAATTCTTTCAAAAACATACACAAATCAATAAACTGCAGTTTATACCTGTCCATTCCTTATCAGAAGTTTGTCTAGCCCTGGTAAGAGACAGAGATCTAACCCAGAAGCACAGGGCAGAAAATGACACTACATCCTGTATGGAATGTCAGTCCATCACATTATACACACATGATTAAGCATGTAACAGCCAGCAGATTCATAGCAAAAAAATATATATTACCCACAAAGGAAAATTAGCTGACTTTGGTTATAGTGCTCTGATTTGATGCATAGTGCCACCTAGTGAGGATCTGAGGATCCAATCTGCAATATTTTGCAGTCAGGGAAGCATTTTCTGTTTAATAAGAACTTTGCAATAACTGTAAATGTATATAGAAAGCTTCAGTGTCTAAGATACAATATGAAGGCTATTAGAATATTATTGTCATTACTTACGAAGATATGAGGCTGAACTGCAAAGCAGAAAAGGTCAACATTTGAAAAATGCCTTCTGGGAATGTAGTTTTTCACTGGAAAGTCCCTACCTTTTGTCTGTCACAACTCTTCAAACTCTTCCTCTCTAAGAAAAGCCTATTACATTTTTGTATAGCTTATGTTGTCTGCAAGAAACATTGCATATATTTGTAATTGAAAAAGGTAATGGTAAAATGGTATAAGACATCTTACAAGGGCTCAGGGACAGTTTGGTGTATATGGTAGCATATTTCTATTTTTTTTTCTTATGTTTACAATTCAGCCTCTAAATACACATGGTGGGTTGTGAATAGTTATACATCAAACACCTCAGAATCATTAGTTTGCTTTATATAAAACAAGCTATGTATGTTCCATTATTATGTAAACCAGGTTGTAGACTTTAAGGCTTTAATTTATACCTTTATTCTTTATACTAAAATAATTTTAAAACATGCTTTTAATCTACTGTCTTTAAAATAAAAATAAGTAGTATTATAATATTCTAAATATATATTTATATTTTAAGTAGAATATAAAATATAAAATAATTTATTAAAAACAAAATTATTTTAAATGAGCCAGTCATGACAGAAGGTGCTGTAAACAGTGTGAATAATAAATGCACAGTGGAATAATATCTGACTTTCAATTATAGTATTGGTGTTGAACACTGGTCTTTCAATGCTTATAACTGAGAATTGAGGAATACCTTAAACGTAACACTTCATGAAGATAAAAAGAACTGTCCCTGCAAGTCAAATATCTTAACCATGTGCAATTATGCCATTTTTCATAGAATGTAATTTCATTAATAAGTATATATATTGGGAAAATAAAATTATTCAGTAGCTTTTTGTGTTTTTGGCATCATACTTTCCGAGCGAGCTGGGAAAAATTGCAGGCCATATTGTGATTATCAAGGCAATAACATCTTACGTTAAGTTGTTTTATTTCTAATATGTTCAGCTTTTTCACACCGTCATATGTATTTTATCTTAATGTTTTTAAGTTTTATTGTTTTGTGGTCTGATTAATCAGAATAGAATTAACTTTGGTCAAATACTGCATAACAGCTGCTGTTCTACATGAATCCCCACACTACAAATACCAAAAAATATTATTTTTTTCTTTACCAGGTATAGTTTTAAATGAGTGCTTATTTTTTGTAGCTCACAGTATTTACAGAGACCAGTGGCTCCTGATGTTTCTGCCCTGTGCAACATTTTATATTCCCCTGTGAGCTCCCACTATGTATACATGACTACAATAGCATTAGGCAATGAGTGGCTTCTGCAGCAGAACTGATAATCTCTGGAGAACTGTACTGCAACACTTTGCCACTGTGAGTGTGTTTGTTTAAAATTGTTTCACGCCCCCCAGGTGTCTAGTCACATACAGGTGTTAGCACGGAAGAAAGTTCGGGAATATCAAGCGGGCATCAAGGTAGGTTCCGCCCGCGGTTCCATGGGTAGGGTGTGGTTGGGCGTCTCTTTCCTCCTTGGTTACGGCTTCTCTTTTCTTTCTTTCTTTTTGTTTTGTTTTTCTTTCTTTTTGTTTTCTTCCCCTTTTGCTCTTCTTTCTGCAGGTTTCTAGCCATTTGCAGGTTCTTGCCCGGAGAAAATCTCGCGAGATACAGTCAAAGCTGAAGGTATGCGCTTTTTTGCGGGCTGGGCGGGGCTTCTAAAAGCTTGGCTTTGAGCTAACCAACCAGAGCTCCAGCAGAACACCTGAGCAGTGGCACCAAAAGGGGAAAGAGTCAAATCGCAGTAGATTTTTATTGAGTTGGAGGATTATACCTTAAGACAATAGAGAGAGAGAATCATAAAGCATGCAATTTTAGATCAAATCCAAAAATGTTTAGATAACAAAGCCAGCTTTCTTGCACCTTCATAAAGCAACCTTTAACCTACAATTATGAGTCTCAAAAAAATTATCAGCTGCACACGATTCACTGAAATCTTGTTGACCATCTTGAAATAGATGTTGGAGAATATTGAAAATGATTTGAAAACTTTTCTATTGACATTCAACTTCTCTGTTGACATTCAACTTTTCTGTTGACATTTTTAGTATTTCAAAAATTTAAATTATATATTAAGACATTTTTTTGTAAATTGAATATAATATGCACAGTGAGCACTGACAGTTCTCTCCGCACTAAAGTGCCTTAGTAAAAGATGGATTATAAGAAGGTGTATGGTAATGAAGTAGTATAGAATTGTATTACATGGAGCATAAGTAGCATAAGCTATGGATTATGTATAAAATAAAATCACTTAATTGTATTTGTTTTTTTAATTTTGAAGCTTTTGCTTATGAATTAACACAAAGTTGACAAATCAAACAGTTCAGAGAATAGTTTATGATTGTCAGTATTGCTAAGAAATCAGTTATGTAAGAAGCCTTTAAAATGATAAAGTCTGGATCAGATTCAGGGAAAGTCAGACAAAAGATGCCTTTAGTTTAAATTTGATGCATGGTTAATTAGGAGATAGTGTCGAAGTGATGTTTTGACATTTAAGGTGCAAATTGATGAAGGTGTATTCCTCAAGAGAACGACTGAAAGAAGTAGGGATTTCATCTTTGGCCTAAAATATTTTGCAGACATTAGTCTAGGCTTGCAGAGTCATTATATAGACATAAAAGTAAAAAGTAGACAGTAGTAAGATCCGCATGTAACTGAAAAAAAAACTAACTGTTTTTGGAAAACAGTTTTTAATTTTTTAATTCCTGGGAATAGCTATAGCTTTTGTATTGTTAAGGTTAAGAATTACAATTGTATATTTTTAGGCGTGACATGCAGAGGAGAATTTGTTAGGTGTTACATGCAGAGGGTAATGGTTATGTATTATTTATTTTTGTAATTCAGTTAAAATACCAAAATGCATTTATAGAAATCTTATGTTCACTTTTGACATTAAATGGCCTGGAAGGTACTGGTCTTCCAATAATGTAATTGTGTATGAGGCTTAGCTGTTCTGTAAATAGTCTTCTATAAAGAAAACTTAAGACTTAAGAGTTAGAGAACATTATACCCATGCTTACCCATGATTATTGCAGTTGGTGAGCATTTTTGAACTCTTATTTGTCTTTACTGGTGAAGGTTTCTTTAGTTGTTTAACAAAGATCACTGATGGATTTTTGTATGATTTGCTGTGGGTCTGGATTATCAGTGAAATAAAGGCTGCAAAAGACCATGAACAACATACAGGACTAGAAAATAACTATATCAGCATATTTGCTGATGTTTTTCTGTCACCTATGAGGTCTGGCACTGACAGATATATTCCCTGGAGCTTAGTTATGATCTGGCCAGGCATTAAAAAGTAGGCCTGACAGTGAAAAAGTGAAATTTCAATTCAAAATTTAACCAAAAAGGTAACATACAAAATCCGTCGTTACTTCAAAAACAAATCTGATGAAAGCAAATTCAATTTAGAATCTAGAGAATTGCTAGACAGTTGAATGAAGAATACATCACAAACACTGCTGTTATTTAGGAGCCTATAGAATGTGTATTTTGTGCTTTTTGCATGCTTTAGCTTATGTGGGCTGTATTGTATTTGTATAGCACTTAGATTCTTTCCAGTTATGATCTTGGGGCTGCTTAATGCTACATTCGAGCAGGTTTACCACTGGTGCTGTGACTAACCCGCTAGTGCTGCTGCAAGAAGGCTTTCCTGTGCTCTGCTTTGACATCCACCTTTCCTCTTTTCTCCCCATGTGTGTGGGATTTTCCATTCTGTCTATTCAAATTGGTGACTGAAACATTCAATGTACAGCTGGTCTGGATACTTCTCTTACTCATTTTGGACTGTATTCACCGAAAACATTGTTCTGAATCTGTTATCAACATAAGCAAGCAACCTACATGAATATCTGCACTCACAGACCAAAACAAAGGAGAAGCGGCTCATAAAACATGTTATGCAGATGGGTAAAATGTCACCATACTGTCACAATTTGTGCTCTAACAAAATGTAAATTTTATCTTATTTCCATGACATTTTTTGTCAATGAATTCTAGCAAATGCAATTTAATGTAATCTCAGTGTTCAACCAGTCTTGCAGAAAAAAGGTTTTGGCTGCAGTTAGAAGCCAGCAGGTGAACATATTGTTCCTGAAGATTGACAGTATCTTGAGAGTAGTTATTGCAAAGGAGCAGTTGGCTCAGTCACACCAGTCAAATCTAAAAGCAGATTAGGCACATAACACAATAGTGCGGTATTACAGAACATTCCTAGATTGTGTGTAGATGTAGTAGATACCTGCTACATCTTGAGTGCGGCAATAACAAAAATAATCTGGAACCATAATTTGTAGTACTTCTGATGTGACATTAAAAGTCCTTTTACCTGTTATTGGACTTTGGATGTTTAGTAGTTTTCAGTCCCATTCAGTCTCCTGATAAGTTTTTAAATGTGTTTAAAAGTGTTCATATAAAAGTGATGTAAACCATTTACATCTATATTTTGTCTGATTGCTTGGAACATTAGCCACTTAAACTATTAAAAATTGGATTAATTTATTAAACTATTTGGTTATTGAAGATTGTGTACTTCTGTCCCAGTGATAATAAGTAATAAATGGGTACTTGCATTAATGGTGAAAATTGGTAATTGTTGCAGAGTATTTAAGTAATGAAATAAGTTTAAATTGAAAGAAAAACCTGATTCCAGCACTTGCTTTATATATGAATCTAAAGTAATACTTTATATTCATAATTTTGTTATTTATATTGATTATTTATACAGCAACAGTATTCAACCCCTGCCAATAAGATCACTTTGTATATTCACAAATAAGTCAAGTACTGTATATATATTTTTTAAATAATTTATTTTGTCAAAATTATAATGATCAAACTGAATAATGTCATATATGAAATAACTTGAATGTCAGCAAAACCTAAAATAAAGAAACTTATATAAAATGTACTGATTGCATAAGTGTTCAGCCCACTAAGTCAGCACTTGGTGGAATCCTTTGGCAGCAATACTTCCGTCACTAGTTCTGGATAGGTCGCTAACAGGTTTTTACAGTGGGGAGGTACAAATATGTTCCTCTTGGCAAAACTGCTCCAGTTCTGACATGCCTGTTTAAAACATCTGATGGATTGCAATCTTGAAGTCTTGCTGCAAATGTTCTCTTGGATTCAAGTCAGGTTCTTTACTGGGCTGCTCAAAGACATTCACTCTCTTCTTGTCAGACCACTTGGTTGTAGCTTTGGATCAAAACTCCTGCTGTTCTTGTCCTTCTGAAATGTGAATTTTTTACCCAGTTTTGGAAAATTGGAAGATGTTTTTGCTCTAGGGACCTACAGTTTGCAACATGCATAACATGATAACTAAAATGTTTTCAATGTGTCTGCAGTATATTTTATTTGAAATTTAAGATGATTTTTGAAGTAAGCATCTTAAAGTAAACCGATGCTTTTCTATATAGGCCCACTTTGTATAAGAACTGGGATGTCATTGATTCTATGAACAGTGACTCTAATCTCATAGAACATTGCAGATGTTTTAAAGTCATTGCTACACAGTGGCTACAAAGTGACATCCCTAATTAATTTAATTTGCCTGTTGCTCAGTTTGGAAGGAGAGACAGATCCAGGTAGTGTCTGGATTGTATGGGTACACTTTTGACTTTTTAAAATACTTTACTGCGCTCAAAGGGATAAATAACCTTTTCTTAACCACTCCTTGGATTTGATTACAAAAATTCTTGGTCTTATGGTTGATTCGTTAGATAACTAGGAGTGCGAGTTTAAAATTAAATATCTGTCTAATGGAACATAGACACATGCATTGACTTTGAAAAGTAAAATGAAACCACTTTGATTATAGACATACTGAAACCATTACACTGAATTTGTGACCGATTTAATCTTACTATAGGCAAGGGGTTGAATACTAACGCAGTTAACAGTTTCTTAATTTTCCTTAAATTCCTCTTTTACATAAAATTCTGTCTGAATAACGTTATTAATACAATCATACCACAATAAATGTAGAAACTTAGAAGGAGTTGAATAATGTTGGAAGGCACTCTATATAAGGGTTCTTATTTGTAGATGTTTATTGTTCAGATTAGATTATTTCCTGTAATGTTCTGTGACATTAATTATTTGTCGACCTCATTCCCAGCCTTTATCTGTTCTAATGGCAATTCTAATTGCCAGCCTTTATCTGTGTTAATTGGAATGGTAATCTTAGACTGGCCGCGATGAGGTAAAAAACAGCGTAACACAGAACAAAGTTTATCTCTATATCTTAAAGGGGAACTGCAATGCTGTTTTTATTTTTTGGGGTTATGAAGAATCAGGACTGATGAGTGTATTTCAAACCACACTTAAAGTACAATGTACATATTAACAGTAAAACTTCCAATTTACATCACAATATCCAGGTATGTGTGGCGCCATATTCTGTGATTTGGAACGAGGCAACAAAACTTCTGGTGAGGGCAAACTTACATTGTATTACATTGTAAACAAGCAGGCTTGTAAATACATCTATTTGAATCCAATAGAAATATTGCCCTCAACTTTGAGACAGTTTTGCTGAAGGAAACTTTCTGTGCTAAAATATCTGCTGCACAACCTCTACTTAATTCGCTCGTACATCGCATTACATTAGTCATTACAGTGACTAAGTGAGAAGGAAGGTCTGTATCACGTCATAATTCATGGATACTCTCACTCTCACCCCTGGTGACACCTGTGGGTTTGCAACAACATGTCGACTTAGAGTACTTTCACAAAGTTCACAAGTTTGTGCTTAGTTTGAAAGTTTTCTATGCCATCAATGAGTTTATTTTATTACTGAAGTTTAATAACCAGTGTGAGAAATTAGAACTGCAATTCCCTTTTAATTTTATGGGGTTTAGAAATGAAATACCAAATCTGGCCCAGAGCAAAAAACATTTCAGTAACATGCCAGTTGCTGTTTTTTTGCTTAGAGAGAGATGAAAGTACTTTCATTGTCCATTTTGTAATTTGTTCTTTTAAAATAAGAGAAACCTTTTTTTGTTTTAACTTATCACTTTGCAGAGATAAACTTTGGATAAATTCCAATAACTACTGATGTTATTCTTGTACCTACGTTTGAACTGAGAAGCACATTTTTCTGCAGACAATCTATTTTAGCAGAGAGCAGTTTACAATATTACAGTATGTAGATACTGCATTTGGTAGATGTAAAACTAGGCAAAGCTATCACACAAATCTACATAAGTTTTGAGGTTTGATATTTTGGTTTCCAGCACATTTTCAATTGATAAAAAATGTAGCCTCAAGACTATACTGTACTTTTGCATACAAAATAGATTATAGTACATTTGATCTACTATAATGAATTAGGGTGCCATAAATTATGGAAGTGTTTGTAAAGTTACTCTAGGTTTTTACTAACCTTAATTGTGTAAATAATAGTCCTATAAATAATATTCATATCAAATGAGTCATATAAACAGTGACAAAAAATGTAATAAGTACAAAGACTACATTAAGGCTTATTAAGCTAAATTAACACTCATGACATATGATGGGGGCAAAAAGTTTTTTTACCGTGTTATATTTGTAAAAGACATTTAAATATTTTGTGTTATATTAAGTATGATATCTGGTAATAGGGATATTAAATAAGTTATTGCCAACAGTGTGGTCCTCACACGTTTCATAGGTTAAAATCCTTGTCCAGTTAGCAACAGTACATTCTATTCATACTGTGCTTTCCAAACACTGAGATTATTTGTGCAGTGAGACTCATTTCGGACAGTGCTGTTTCAGTCACCAGTTTAACAGGCTGCAAATCTTTTTGGTGTGGTAGAGGATCAACATTAATTGAGAATTGAAATCTTAGTACTGTCACATCAAATACCATTTAATTATGTTGCAGTCTTATGATCTAATCCTGGCTATTTATGATATTTGTAAATGCTCTTGTATATTTGTAGTTAAGTGATTCTTGTGTGGATAATTTGGGCACTTCCTTACATGAATACAGAAGTTAAAGGGTACCTGTTTGTATATCATCTATTTTATTTTTCAATAGAGTGTTGTGTCTAGATCTGTTTTCTAAGAACCACTTAATTACAAATCATAATAAAATGATAAAAGAAATTTCATAAAGATCATCTCATTTTGAGCTGTTTGATCTTGGAAATCAAGCTGAACTGCTTGTAGCCTGGAAAAAAGACTACACACCCTTATTGATATATCAGGCTTTTGTGATGTAAAGCCAGAAATCAAGATAAATCATATCAGACATTTTTCCATCTTTAATGTGACCTTACAACCAACAAAATTCAAGAGAAAAACAAATAGATAATTATTAGGAAAAATAATTGAAATTAAAAAACCTACAACACCCTGTTTGCATAAGTAGCACCCCCCAACTAATACATTGTGGAAGCACCTTTTGCATTTATTACAGCAGTAAGTCTTTGTGAATAAGTCTCTATCACCTTTGCACACCTAGACCTTCAAATTGCCAGGGGATCTCCTTTGCCCAGCCCTCTTCAGGTCATTCCACACTTTTTCTATGGGATTGAGGTCTGGGCTCTGACTGGGCCATTCCAAGACTTTGATCTTCCCTGGTTGACTTGGGTGTGTGCTTTGGGTCGTTATCATGTTGGAAGGTGAAATTCCTCTTCATCTTCAGCTTTCTGACAGAGGCCTGCAGGTTGTGTGCCAAAATATCTTGATATTTGGAGCTAGTCATTATCCCATCTATCTTGACTAGAGCCCCTGTCCCAGCTGAAGAGAAGCAGCCTCAAAGCATGATGCTGCCATGCTTCACAGTAGGTATGGCGTTCTTTGGATGATGAGCTGTGTTGTCTTTGCGCCAAACATATCTTTTAGAATTAAGGCCAAAAAGTTCAACCTTTATCTCATCAGACCATAAGACATTTTCCTACATGATTTAGGATGATCGAATGTATTTTTTTGCAAAATTTAGACGGGCTTGGATGAACTTTTATGTGAGAATTGGTCCTTTGTCTTGCCACCCTACCCCATTGCCCAGACATTTGCAGAATACGGGAGACTGTTGTTACATGCAAGGAGTGACCAGTACCTGCCAGAAATTCCTGCAGCTCCTTTAATGTTGCTGTAGGCCTCTTGGTAGCCTCCCTGAAATGTTTTCTCCTTGTCCTGTCATCAACTTTGTGGTGCCACATTTTCTCCACTTATTGATAATAGTCTTTACAGTGCCCCATGGTACATTCAATGCCTTTGATATTCTTTTATACCCCTCTCCTGATCTGTACCTTTGAACAATAAGATCCCATAGATGTTTTGTCAGCTCCTTGCAGACCATGGCTATCCCAGTAGGATGCAACCACGAAAATTCCAAGGAAATCCTACAGGAACAGCTGATTTTTATTTGGGGTTAATCAGAATCACTTTCATTGATGGCAGGTGTATGCTGCTTACCTTTGGACATGATTTTGAATGTGATTGGTTAACTCTGAACACAGCCCCCATAATAAAATGGTGTAAACACTTATGCAACCAGAATGTTATAGGTTTTTTAATTTCAAGTATTTTTCCTAATAATTATCTATTTGTTTTTCTCTTGAATTTTGTTGGTTGCAAGGTCACATTAAAGGTAGTAAAATGTCTTGACATGATTTATCTTGATTTCTGGCTTTACATCACAGGAGCCTGCAATTTCAATAAGGGTGTGTAGACTTTTTATATCCACTGTAGAAATATTATCTGTTTTTTGTTAAAACTCTGATACTTCTTCAAAGGAGCAGGTTTAGTTATATATTTTATAACTATATTTTAAAATATATAAGTATATTTTTAATAAACTTTCCCATGGGACAAATATTGTGAGCAGGTTTATTGCTGTAATGTAATGAAATACTGATTGTAAAAGTAATTGTAAACAACATTCATTTAGAGCATACATATTGGTGTTGCACATGTATACGACATTTTATGTGGAGGAAGCAACACTTTTATCTTAAAATATTCAAATTAAAACTAATGTTTACAGTTTCATTTACTGGATCATAATTAAGGTTTCTGGTTGTTCTCCTTTATTTTTCAACTACTTACCACCCTTTAAACTGCAGTGCATTCTATCTGCTTCTTTATTAAGAATAAAGTTATCAGCTCTATCTGGGTTTTGGATTCCTTGTAAAACTGAAGGTTTTAGAGATTACAGTTGTAATTGTTTATGCAAGTGCCTTAGCTATTTTTTATTGAATTATTTGACACCAGATCTCCTGTTCATTGAGTGGCGAAAATAAAAGTTTGAACATAAAACAATGCATACACTGGTGGCTGAACTCAGTAAGAATAGATAATGGGGTTGATCCATGTCATGTGATCCATGTCTGATTTACAGGTAAAATGAATCAACCACACACTTTACAAACTGTTAGTTCACAATAAATTCAAAGGGGGTAACATGATCACAAATAAATGCTGAAAACTGGAAACCCAAATTATGTGTTGTAGTATAAATGCTCTTTGCAGTCAACTACTTAGTCATCTACTTAGAAAATCAGTCCTGTCTTATTTTGTATTGCAATGTGACAAAAGGAAAACAGGAAGTTCCTGCTAATTTGTCTTCTGTGTGACAATGTCAATTGTCAAAATGTCATTCAATGTCAATTTAGATTTTTCCAATATGATTAGAGAGATGTCAGTATACAGAGGTGTTTTACTGAAACTGATGCTCATGCATAGGATTTCAAAGTATATTCTAATGCTTAAGTGACTATAGTCAGTTGTGGCTTTACTTAAAGAAAAGTAGCTGTGAATAACTAATTTACGATTTCTTGCATCATAAAAAAACTAATGTTTTCTTTTTTTTATTTAGGCCATGAACTTGGTAAGTGTTGATTTGTCCCTCTTGTAATATACTATATCTGCTCAGCTATGGCAATGAATTACAGCTGTCCCACTGTGCAATTTACCAGTTTTAGCATGGCAAAGTTCCTTTCTGGCAGGTGCACTAATATTCTTGCAGCTGCTTATAGTTGAAGTTAAGCTACACTGTCTTTCATGCACTTAAGCCACATATATTTCAGCACTTTCTAGTCAGAGATCAACTTGGCAATAATAGCTTGCTTATTTAATGTGGATTGGTGAATCACAAAGCAGCTTGCTTCCTGTAACCTCAACATCTTTGGAGATGTCTTAGACCTCTTGTGATTATATGCTTCTTCTGCAGTGCAAATGCCTAATTCTACAGCAGTTCAGGCTCTTGATTCACAAAATGCTTAATATTACTCATTATCATAATTTCTGAGTTCAAGTTCTTATCATTATTATTTTAATAACTATAATAATTATTATAATGATTTGATAATTATTATATTTTTTTTAGTTTGAGTTGATTATTTATAGTGGATTATAGTAGGTTGTTTTTATTTTCTTTTTTTAAGTTGTACCAGAACACACATGATTGTGGTCCTAGGTTTGTCATTAATATGCTACAGAGAAACATTTAATTGATAGCCAATAGTTTCCTTACGTCAGATATTGGAACTATGGACTAAACATATCGCGAATTTTTTAACTCAGTGTTATGAACATCTGTATATAAGGTATGAACAAAGATCTCAAAGATAATACACTGAGATTGAGACTGTTACTTATATTATCGTCTTTGAATATCTTCACTTAAGCAAAAAGAAGTACTGTGCCTGCCCTTTTAGTTGAATCAAGGTGACCAGAGTTCTAAGTTAACAAGTATTTTTGTATACATATAATTCATTACTCTTTGAATCTCCAACACGTTTTAGAGCTTTGTACAAATTTAGCTCCTTAGACTAAAGTAATTAAAGATTTTAGTTTATTTTCAACTTCATTGATTAAAAAAGAAATTATTATAAGAGTTACAAATTTCAAGTGACACTGGGAATTACCGAGTTTGTGGAGGTTATTATTTCTTCTGCTGCCCTTGGGGCAGGCTGTTTTGTTCAGTCTTTCATCAAGTGAGATTAATTTTAATCTCTAAAAACATACAGGATACACACTAACCTGTAGTTTAACTTTAAAAGGAGAAGGCAAGGTTGTTGGGATGTGGAGAATCAAGGGAGACATCTTTGTATTTTAGTTAATTTAGTTTTTTTATGAACTGCAATGCTTCAGTACAAATTTTGTGTTAGACCATGAAGTCTACACATTTGGGAACTGGTATTAAAAGAACAGAAAGAGCTGCTATACTCTAGTCTAAAAATAAAAGATAATGGGTGAGTCTTTGCATTGTACTCTGTTCCAAAAATTCTAATAAAAAAGAGACTTACATTAAGACGTTAATATACAACATTGTGCATATACATATGCAAAATAGGCTCCTAATAGTACTCGGATATGGCATTATCTTGAAGCATTCATTTTGAATAGGTAATGTTTTTAATTAAAAATGTAAAAATAAAATACAAAATGTTCAGCCTTGTGAACCTTGACTTCAGGAATATCTCTTTCACCCAGCTTTCTATGACTTTTTGGTTTTCCATATGTTTAGAAACCATAGTATATGTCCCAATTAACCAACCTAGTTAGCCATAGGTGTAAATATTTCAAAAACGAAGACTGAAAATATGTATTGACTTTAATACCTGCTTCAAAGAGAAAAGTAAAGAGTTTTCAGTTTTTACAAAATACATTTTTAATTTATTGTTCCCTTTAGGTATGATGTATGTTATTCTGTTTGAACATTATCTTAAGGCAATTGATGGGTTAAAATGGGAATGGGATTGAACTTTTCAATAGACAAAATCTGCTTTTTGATGCTTGTGTGTGAATCCAGAACTTTGCAGTTTGCTTTGATAACCGGAGCCCTCAGGCTGTTCATGCTTCTAGTTGCTTGCTGTGTCTTGGTGCTTTTTTTTTCAGCTCATCTCTGGAGTGACAGCAGGTTTCTGTCCCTCTGGCCTTCTTCTGCAGTTATGCTCATTTATCACTGGCCATACATGCTTATGTCAATCTTTGTGATGTCTTTGTGTACATGGATGTTTCATTCAGTGATCATCATATACTTTGTATATATGCCAAGTAATAATAATCCTTTTGTTATTTCAGGCCTATGTTCATATGTACAATAAGTTAGTTTCTATATGCAGCATGTTGCCCTGTGAATGCAACATGCATTACTATCACTGATCAGTTTTAAATCTGTTTAGTGCAGACAGACCAAACTGAAAATACATTTCTTAATATACTAGAAGAGGTACCTTTATTGGAGTGATATTATGTTTTATTTAGCTGTCCACAAACATCCTGCAAAACTCTTTTGCAACTTCACCCAGCTGCACTTCAGAACATGTGCATGGAGACATTCATATGGGCATATACATTCATTATACGTTTCCATTAATTACGGTTTCGTGTGTTATATTCACCTCTCCCGTCCTGTCTTAGGTCTAATCTCTATCTTTAGGAATTCTGATTATCATTATTTTAGGAATTTTTGTGAGAAACACTTCACATAAATGTGTGCAGTGCTTTAAAAAAATACTTGAACATTGTGGGAATTAGATTTTAAAATCTTATCGATCTGTCAGTGAATGGAACAAGCTTCATAATTCTCTTGGAATTATGATAACATTTGTGTACCTGTTCTACACGAATGAAGACAGAGCTTGAGTTTGAGAACCATGACACTTAGTGGTTTTATGGTGTAATGTGTCATAGTTGACTCTCAGATGTAAAGCACAAATGCCCCATTTTCATTCTGAAAAATGCACATGCTCTTTAATTTGGATTCTAGTAAATGCCCATCAACTGGTGGGCATCAGTGGAAGTGCTTCAGCAGATTCTTTGCTGCATCTTTAATGGTGGTAAAAAATAATACATTTCAAAATGGCACCTGCTCCATCTTTCTTCTTCTGTCTATAGTTGTTGTCACTGTACCAGCATAGCTAACACTCATGTGTTAAGCTGCTCATTTATTTCTGTAAAAAGTAACTTCTCATACTTCATTGCATCATATTTTCTGAAAGAAAACTCCAGGCTGAAAAAATGCAGTCTTATAAATGGCTTATCTTAAATATTGCAGACTAATATTACAAATCATATTGATACTTAACATATCCTGGTAAAGAAAATTAAGCAGCATTTTATTTTTTAATTATTTTTCTGTGTACATGAATTCAATTTTAATAAATAGAGTAACAAGACAAAAAAAAGTCCTGGAATGTTCTTTTAAAGAAAATGCCTGATTACCTTTTTTCTTTCTTTTCCTGGTGTTTCCTGAAATACATTTTCTTATGTCTTTATCAGGATTTAATGTCCAACTAACCCTCAATCCTAATTACAAAGACCAAAAGTGTACTTTAGGTATTGCAAATTGTGATGTTAAAATACCATACAATTTCCAATTTAACATTTAGCACATTCTGGGTGAGATTTTTACAAGTCCTTTCAGATTTCGAAAGGCAAAAATGCAGATTTGCATTATGGTTAAGAATTAAGCTGTGAGTAAAAAACAGTCAGAACAGTGCACTCATTTTGTTTTGCAGGGTTTTTACCATTTGTACCTCGAGACGTTCTGTGTTGTGACTGTGCTGAGCTGTCTTTTTGCAGGATCAGGCATCGAAAGACAAGGCCCTTCAGAACATGGCTGCACTTTCTTCTGCACAGATTGTGTCAGCAAGCGTGATGAAGAGCCAGCTTCCTCCTCTACCACAGCCTCCCTACCCCCCGCCTACCAGGGTGAGCATTGCGTTGTGTGTCCGGAGTACCTAAACCTTTACTGAGGGGGATGTTGCTCCACAGCTGGGTTCAGATGAGAGAGCTGTTTAACCCCCTTAAACTGTATACCTTCGAGGGTAGTTGGCTAATTTTAATTTGCACAACTGCCTTACAGTTTCCCTTTGTTTCTGCCTTAAGTGGTCTTTGGGTTGAGGGTGAAACACATAGCTGATTAAAGCTAAAAAGTCAAACCCCCAGCTGTATTAATATATAATACCAAAAGTATTAAGTTCACAAATGGTTTTACTCGGTTACATTCTGTTACCTAGAGTTGGTTGAATCCCTTTAGGAGCAAACAGTGTCAAAGGTTTCAGGTCAAAGGTTAGGCTTGCTTTTCTTGACTCTTCCTTTGTGGAAAAGATGCAACATTGAGGTGTGAAGCTCCTATGGTAACAATGAATCACAGCCATTTTTAAGTGAGGATAAAACAAGCAGGGACTTGTTAATTAGGTCCTGGATCTTTTTTTTTCTAATGAATCTTGGGAGGTTAGGGAAGGTGGCATCACAGCATTATAAGTACAGTCAGCCAGTAACCAGTGACACAGTTACTATGCAGGACATTATCACAGAAACGTGTTCACACTAGATACGTTTAGGATGCCTGTTATGGCCAAGATAGTTTGCAGCAAAATAGCAGTTTGTGTAATATTTTGAAGTAGTTTTCATGCTCTGTTTTGCCTAATGTAGGTACAAACATAAAGGAAATTAATTATAGTACATATCACTGTTACAAATAAGGGGTTACAAAAAAGGTGAATAACAGGAAATGATCAAGCAGATTAGCAAATAAGTAAAATGAATTATCATAACCCCCAACTTTTTAATTATGTTTCAAATAATATTAAATTATATTAATACTAAATTGGTATAGTTAGAGGCACATGGATTCTTTGTTCTCTGGCAAAGCTTTGTTGAAAAGAGTAATAATCCAGACACACATGGTTAAGCAAATATTTACAGTATTAACAAAGACAGTGACACACACTACACTACACACAACATAAACATACAGCACACAAGTTTCTCTATATGCGTCACAAGTTTACAGACAAGGCATCCCAGGGGTCTAATGTCCTAACTACGAAGAAAAATTCCAGACTCTGAATAATAGTATTCAATTCTCAATGCCTAATAAACCAGAATGAATACGAGCTCTGTGAAGTTGGCCCCCCTACAAAAAGCACAAACGATAAAGCCCACCTCATTCATCACTCGTTTCCGAGATGTAGCGCCTTGTTTTTTCGGGGTCGTGACGTCACTCAGCCCCCCTGTTAGAGAACCAAACTGGTCTCATTCTGTAGTGCTAAGTCTGTGCCGTTGAAAGTAGCTTCCCAGGGTGCTTTTGTTCCCGAGATATTACGCCTTCTTTTTCAGGGGGTGACCTTACCCAGCCCCCCTACAATGGTGTAGGTGAACTGAACCGGTCTCATTCGTTAGTGCTGCATTTGTGCCTATTTGTACAGTTGAAAGTAGCTTCCCAGCTTCTTTCGTTCCTGAGATATAGCACATTCTTTTTCAGGTGATCACATGACCATCAGTAACCCCATGTGTTGAGTTCAAGGACTCTATGATGGGTGCGAGGATAACAATATCTACAATTTTGGTTCTCTGTTTGCCAGATGGGGGGTAGCAGTTGATTTAGTATTTAATACCAGTATCTTCCGTGCGTTTGTATGAACAGATACATTTATCACCAATATCAATACAGTAATCCGAAGTATTCCAGATGTAGCCCTAAAAAGATCACTAAATAGAAAATTAATAAAAACGCCAATATAGACATAAGATAAGATCACTTTATTAGCCCTATACAATTTCTTGCATTAGGAATTTGTCTTTTCACATACCCCAGCTTGCTCTCCATGAGACACACAGGCACACAGATGGGGAGAGAGAAGTCCAGTGGGGTCAGCCATTTATACAGCACCCCTGGAGCAGCTGGGGTTAAGGGCCTTGCTCAGGGGCCCAGCGGAGTAGGATTCCTCTGCTGGCCGTGGGATTTGAACCAGCAACCTTCCAGCCACAGGCGCAGATCCTTAGCCACAGTGCTACTGCTCTGCCCCAATGTTAAAAAGTGAACATTAGCAACCAACTGCATGTTCCTACAAAGGGGCTTTAATTAGCACGTCATAATACTTAGTAGCTGTGCCCTTTTTTAAAATCTGAAGAAGTACTCAGTTTCTCATTGTGTCCTTTTTAAATTAATATTTACTGCCAGCAGCCATATCACCCTGCAACTCACAACTGGTCACAACTGTGAGCCTGGTAAGTACCTGGATGAGAGACCTCCTGGGAAAAACTAAGGTTGCTGCTGGAAGAGGTGTTACTGGGGCCAGCAGGGGGCACTCACCCTGCGCTCCATGTGGGTCCTAATGCCCCAGTATAGTGACAGGGACACTAAACTGTAAACAGGCGCCGTCCTTTGGATGAGACGTAAAAGCGAGGTCCTGACTCTCTGTGGTCATTAAAAATCCCAGGGCATTTCTTGAAAAGAGTAGGGGTGTTACCCCGGCATCCTGGCCAAATTTCCCATTGGCCCTTACCAATCATGGCCTCCTAATAGTCCCCGTCTATGAATTGGCTTCATCACTCTGCTCTCCTCCCCACTGATAGCTGATGTGTGGTGAGCGTTCTGGTGCACTATGGCTGCCGTCGCATCATCCAGGTGGATGCTGCATATTGGTGGTGGTGGAGGGGAGTCCCCGTTACCTGTAAAGTGCTTTGAGTGGAGTGTTCAGAAAAGCACTATATAAGTGTAAGCTATTATTATTATTATTATTATTATTATTATTATTATTATTATTATTATTAATAACATGCAAATCAAAGGCTGTTTACAGATTTAACTCATATTTCAAGCCACATATTTAAAAAGGTTAGGATTTGCAACTTCCTGTATTATAATACCATTATTATGTATTTTGTAATACATAATTGTAAATGTGAACAAGTACCAGGATTTTGGAAAGGTGACCTATGTACTAAGTTGACCCAGGTAGTTCATAACTCAACTGCAAAACAACATTGGAAAATCTGCCGTCTAACACATGCAGACGGCGGAAATATTGGAAAATATTTTTATTTTCAGGTAAAATAACTGTATATCTAAGGTCTTAAAATCAGTGATTATCCACGTCTTTATATGTACAGTGCACTTACGTGCAAACATAGCTGCTGGAAGAGGTGTTACTGGGGCCAGCAGGAGGTGCTCACCCTGCTGTCCATGTGGGTCCTAATGCCCCAGTATAGTGACGGGGACACTATACTGTAAACAGGCGCCACTTTTCTTATGAGACGTAAAACCGAGGTCCTGACTCTCTGTGGTCTCTGTGGATTAATAATCCTGGGGTGTTTCTCGAAAAGAGTAGGGGTATAACCCTGGCGTCCTGGCCAAATTTCCCATTGGTCCTTATCAATCATGGCCTCCTAATAATCCCCATGTATGAATTGGCTTCATTACTCTGCTCTCCTCCCCACTGATAGCTGATGTGTGGTGAGCGTTCTGGCGCACTATGGCTGCCATCACATCATCCAGGTGGATACTGCACATTGGTGGTGGTGGAGGGGAGTCCCCATTACCTGTAAAGCGCTTTGAGTGAAGTGTCCAGAAAAGCACTATATAAGTGTAAGCAATTATTATTATTAATATTATTATTTATTTATTGGGTTAAAGTCCTTTTATTTGTGTATTCCTGGTGAATCCTCGCTGTAGAATACAGCGTGAAGGCACACTGTGATTTCTGAAGACAAAGATATGAGTGCCTTTGTTAAGGTGTCATATTTCTCCCAGCTGAAATAGTGTCTTTTGCAATATGAAATGTAATGTCCCAGGAAACCCACCATATTCGTTAGTGCTCCATTTGTGCCATTGAAAGTAGTTTTTGTGCTGCGTTCATTACCGAGATATAGCGCCTATTTTTTGGGGGTAATCAAGTGACTGTCTTCAAGGAAGTTTAAAGATACCAACATACTTTTAATTACTGGATGTAGGAATGTGACTACTGGACTGTTGGTTGTCACTTAATCATTTACCCAGAACTTAATTAAGTAAGGTAAACCAAGGTTAACTTTACAATTGCTTTGATCACTGAATCTGGACCCCATGCATCTCAGCAAATATCCCCTTTGCTTTGAAGATGGAAATGTTGACACAAGCTAGGCATTGTGCATTGTCTCTAACATTACAGTCACGGGTATTACTGAGAAAATGCTATTTATTTAAGGTCAAATATAAACATTTCTAAATCTATTTCAATAATTCTTGTTATTTAAGTTCAGGTTTAAATTAAGTTCAGGTTTAAAAATGATTTTGTCAGAAGTCAAGTTGATATTCTATATCTTTTCCCTATAGTTCTGGCCTTCCCCAATCCCAGGACAACCGGGACCTTCTCAGGAGTGAGTGAAATCTTAATCTTAAAACTTATATATGTAATAAATAAAGATAAATGAACGTGGATGGATGTGTAAAGTCACTCATAATTACCTATATACATATAGTGTTACAAATAAACAGCTCTGCCTTTACTGAACTGTTTGTAAATATAAATAATAATAAATGTGTTATGCAATACAAATCATTTGCATGTGGTAAATGATTAAACTTAAATGAATGGTGACGATGAAGAGCAAAAGGCATCGGATAGTGTCTTCAGGATGCTTGGGACTAATTGTTCTTAGATTTTATGCTTATATCACAACGTTTGGGTTTTTTTTTATTTCACACGTCTAGTTCCAGGTACATTGTGTTTTGTAAGGGTATTAATTTGACAAAAGACATCAAAAAATGAAATCTTGATTTCACTTAACTTCTTAAGATAACAGAGTACATTAAATACAAAGCGAAGAGGATGTGTTGTAGTGCTGGAATGTTGAAAACTTTGTTTGTTGACTGTAGACTTCAGTACCATACATAGTCAAAAAGTTATCACGTTCAGTAGGTATTTGTTCCCATTGATGTACAATCAAATCCACATTGGACAATCCCATGTTGGTGAAGGTTCTACTGTACAGGGTGGACTTTTATTGCATCATAAATGTATATATGGACAGAAAAAAAAAGCAAAACAAAAATGTTTCAATTCATGTTTTACTTTTTATCTAGTATTATGGTTTATACTGTGTGTGAAAGTACTAAGTTCTAAAATCCACTATATTTTTTCCAAGTTTTTGTTTTAGTTAGTGCTTTAGAAAAGAGTCCTCTTTTAAGGACTCTTAATCTTTTAAGCATTTTTAAAATTATTTTATTGTGATACTGTGATGGACTAGTATCACATCTAGTGTGCATTCTACCTTGCTCCCATTGCTTCCTGGCATAGGTTCTGGCTCCCCCACATTCCTGTACTGGAATAGATAATAATGGGGTGAACAAATACACAGTATTTTGATTATATATGTACTTTATTTGTTTTGCTGTATTTTCTTAATGAAAACATTAAAGGATTCTAATCATAATAAAACAAGTTCAAGTAGGTAGATGCCTCAGCATGCGTAGGCTGTAAAGGAATGGGTAACAGGTTTATTCCATGCCAAAAGAAAGGAAACACAACATTTTGGCCATGCAGCATTATCAGAAGCAATACTTTTAACTGTCAAACCCAGTTGATACCATAAACATTCTGAGACAAGCGGTGTTTACAGTTAACGTGTTTTCTTGATTCAGTTATTCTGAAAAAAATAGACTTAGGGCTGTAAATCTAAAATGTTTCATTTAAGCTAAAGATAATATAAATGTAAATAACATGGTGTGGTTAAACAATAAACAGAATCCCCTTCACAACTGAGCAGAGGAAAACTTGGGTCTCATCGTTCTCTCAGCTCATTAATTTTTGGGTTATAAGTTATAAGCTATAGTTAAGAGATAAAGGATATGATCATTCCATTAATATTCTTCTTTTTCAGCATCAAGCCATTTGCACAGCCTGGATATCCTATTCAAAGCTCAGTGCCACCTCCTATATCAAGTAAGTAAATAAGAAACACAAAACACATTTGATTTCAGTTGACATTATACAGTAGCATAATGAAAATAATAATGAGATCATGTGACTCATATTACATTTTGACATTTTGAGACCGGATGGTAAAAAAATACCTTAAATTAGAATGACTTTGATGCTGAACTTTAACATTACACCTTGGCTGAGATGACAATTTGTGCTTTACTCCTGTGTGCACTAAATCTGAAATATTCACTATAAATCTGAACACAGAATGATGCTTTCACATAAATCAGTAGAGGAGTTAACTGCAAGAAATTAGCTTAGGCCTTGCAGTAACCTCCCACAAATGACATAAAGTGGCATGGCATGAAAGTGTACATAGGGGTTTGCAATAGGGGTTGTTTGTTGCGGGAGAAAAAATAATCACAAAGTAACTATTTAAACAGCAAACATAAACATTTATTAAAGTCCATTGTGAACACGGATAACAGCCTTTTTTTCCTTCAAAAAGCCATAACCCAACACTGAACTTACTCTTTCAGTCTTTAACCACGCATTACTTGTGGCAAAGACCACCACTAGAGTCAGAGCAAGCAATTAGCCTGGGTTCCTGAAAGAGAAACTCCAGGACCTTTTGGAAGATAAAATCTGTCACTGGCGGACGGTTAATTGTGATCCAGATCCGCATTAATTAAAACTAATATATGCTAATATTGTTACAAATAGCTGGTTGCTAAAACAGAGTATACCATAAATAGAGTAGGATAATCAGTAATTAAAATAAATTATCATAACCCCCAACTTATAAAGATCTCGCCAAGAACATACCCCAGTGGTTGGTATAATTAGAGGTACCTGTGTTCTTTGTTCTCAGGCACAGTTTTGGTGAAAAGAGTAAAAAATAAGGCATGCTGGGTTAAACAAATATTTATTCATAATGCCACAACACAAACATACAACTTACTGATGTGCAAGCGAAATATCATTCAGCATACCAAATTTAACTTTTCACTAACCAAAGAATAGCCCAATAGGTGGCACTTGATGTATTTAACTGAGAATTTTGGCCACTGATCAACACAGAGTACTCTATAAAAAGTGACAAAAAGATCCAGACATTTTACTAAATTATTAAAAATAAAAACAGAAAATAGTTGAATGCATAAGTATTCGCCCCCTTGCTTTGACAAACCTAAATTAACTCTGAAGTAACCAACTCTCTCCTCCAAGTCACATAATTACTTGGAGTACACCTGTGTCCACTTAGTGCATTTCCAAGGAAACACTACACCATGAAGACCAAGGAACATTCTAAGCAGATCTGAGACAAGGTTCTTGAAAAATACCAGTCAGGGCAAGGATATAAGAAAAATTCCAAGGCATTGAATATACCTCAAAGCCCAGTGAAGTCCATCCTTAAAAAAGTGAGAAAATATGGAACAACTGTGAATCTGCCCAGAACTGTCCGTCCTCCAAAACTGAGTGTCCGGCCATAGTAAGGGAGGCCACCAAGAGACCTACAGCAACTCTAAAGGAGTTACAGTCCACCTTGACGAAGATGGGAGAAACGGTGCGGAGACAACAATAACACGCACACTTTATAAATCTGGCTTTTACGGAAGGGGGACAAGAAGAAAGCTGTTGAAAAAAACTCTTATCACATCTCAGCTGGAGTTTGCCCAAAGACATGTGAGAGACTCAACAATTTGAAGAAAGATTCTATGGTCTGATGAGACCAAAATTGAACTTTATGTTTGGCCCAAACCTAACACAGCACGTCACACTGAGAACACCATCCCTACAGTGAATCATGGTGGTGTCAGCATCATGCTTTGGGGATGGTTCTCTGCGGCAGGGACTGGAAAACTCATAAAGATAGAAGAAAAATGGATGGAGCTAAGTACTGAAAAATCCTGGAGGAAAATGTGCTGACTTCCGCAAGAGCACTAGGACTTGAAAGACGATTCATCTTCCAACAGGACAATTACCTAAAACATACAGCAAAAGCCACACTGGAATGGCTTAAAACCCTAAATGTTAATGTCCTGGAGTGGCCCAGTCAAAACTCAGACCTCAATCCAATTGTGCATCTACGGAATGACTTAAAAATTGCTATTGACAAACGATCCCCATCCAACTTGATGGAGCTTAAGCAATTTTGCCAAGAAGAATGGGCATAAATTCCACAGTCAAGATGTGCAACACTGATAGAGACTTACCCAAAGTGACACACAGCTGTAATTGTTGCCAAAGGTTGTCCTACCAAGTATTAACTGGGGGGGGGGGGGCTGAAAGCTTGAGCATTCAATTATTTTCTGTTTTTTATTTTTACTTAGTAAAATGTCTGAACACTTTGTGTTGATGAGTGGCAAAAAGTCTCAGTTAAATATAACATGGTTCCATGCTGGAACACAATGTGAAAACATCCAAGGGAAGTGAATAGTTTTACAAAGCACTGTAAGTGAACTGATTGCATACTTTAATCTGTTTTAATTCTGTATTTCTTTAAATCCACTAAATATGGATATGGATGGAACTAAACAAACAGTTTTTTGCTAAAAAAATATAACTGAAGTATAATAACATTTTTAAATGTCAATAATGCTATTCTTTTTATGAATTATAAATAGTGAAAATTATGATCTGCATATATAGCTGATAATGATAGCTAAAAATAAGGTACACAATAGTATTGCACCCTCTGCTTAAAACATTTTTTTCAGCAAAGTCTTCAACTTGGTCCCTTGCTGTGGGTATTTTAGGTTTTTTTCTTGTAATGGAAAATGAAACAATGTGGCGCAACACAGTGTTACACTGTTTTTCACCTTTTTGTGTGGCAGGGTTCAATCCTAGTCAATACAAACGTTGTTCTTTCAACAAATTGTCCTTTATTTTTAAATGATAAAATTTAAAATTTACAATCTGTAACGTTTTCTACTGCCCTTTTTTCTTTTTAGTACTTGATATAATTATGGTTTTTATAATAATTTGCATTTACCAAAGTTGTTAGAGAGCTTTCTCCTGTAGCACCAATTTCAACTTAACTTTAATCATGTAACAATGGAGGGGGTGTTGCATGCATTGGTGGTTGCATTGTCTCCTCACAGTGGGGGAAACTGGGTGTGGGCTGCACTCTTATTTGCACACTTTCTTCCCTTGCAGTACATATGAAAAGGTCTTTATGCTGTAAAGCCAGTTACATGTATATCAATTTGCAGTAATATAACAGAACATGAAACGAATGTTCAATAAAACGATCTGCTATAAAGGTTAAATTTAATAAACTGAAAATAACTGTTTTTTAATCTGACATGTCCCCAATACACATTCCCAATATACTCAATTCAATTCAACTTTCACAATTCAAGTGAAAAGTATTTCTCATTAGTTTCTCAAGTGCAGTATATATATATAGAACAGCAGACAAGACAATAGACAGAAATACAATAACAATAACAGTGTAAACAACAGTATGGTGTCAGTGCAAAATTGTAAAAAACTGCACAAATACACAGAAATTGTATACAAACATGGCAAAAACAGTACAAAATAATACAGCGATTATTAAACAGTGCAACTAGTACAGTATTAAGTACTCTCTAATGTTGCATTAGCTTAGGAATTCCAATTCCCATAAAAGCCACTGGGTGACTTCCTAGTGGCATCTACATGTCCTGGTTACTTTACAGTACACAACAAATTAATTCAAATGACTACTCAAAAGTTTTGTTTTAATCTGGCCTCTTTTTTGTTTTTTCCAGTACATGTTAATTTTATTACATGTTTTTATAAAGCCACCATGTCTAATGTTTTTTTTAATTATCTTAAACTCTCTATTAATAAAATCTCATAAATTATATGTGAAAAATTTAAAGGGGGCGGAGCGGTGGCTCTGTGGTTAAGGATCTACGCCTGTGGCTGGAAGGTTGCCGGTTCAAATCCCACAGCTGGCAGAGGAATCCTGCTCCATTGGGCTCCTGAGCAAGTTACATTCTATTCGCTTTACATTCATGATCTCTTAAGCCCGTAGACGCTACTAGGTACTTCGGACATATCAGTTATTAGACTGAGGAAGAAGGGCAAGAGACAGTAACTTCAGCCCCACTTCCCACCTCCCGGTCAGACCGAGAAAGCAATTTGGAGGCGTTAATTATGCAGTCATTACAAAGGGTGCAGTGTCGCAAAGATGAGTGCATTTGCAAGAGAAGGCAAGGGCTGTGCAGGGAAAACATTAAACTCTTTTTCTCCTAGTTAGAACATAGGAGAATCTATTTAAATTAAAATTCAAATTATATCACTATATAAAATAAAGTTTATTATTACATTAAAATATTTTTTAATTACTTTATCTTTAAAATATAATGATAATATCGCATTCATAGTATAAAAACGTCACAGAGTGATGTCACATCCCAAAAAAGGTAACTTTACGGAGCTCAATTCCTGGGTTGCGATCTGTGTGGAGTTTGGGTGTTCTCCCTGTGTTCGCGTGGCTTTTATCCCACAGTCTAAAATCATTCCAGTAGGTTAACTGGCTACTGGGAAAAGACCTTGTGTGAGTGTGAGCTTGTTTGTGTTTGTGTCTGTGTGTGCCTTGCAATTGACTGGTGTCTAAGGTGTATCCTGCCTTGCGTTCATTGCTTGCCTGGATAGGCTCCAGCTCAAAAGCAGTTAGAAAATGGATTTGTGTATTTATCATTATAAAAATGTTCCAATTAGAATACAATATGCAAGATATTGTCCTGAAAATTAGTTTACTTAACACATACAAATGTTTTCAAATATTACTACACTCTGTATGTGTGATATGGTAGTGTTTCCAAAGTTCTTTAACTACTTAGTACATATTGCTGGTAACAAAACATATAATCAAATTTCCTGGTACTTTTCTATGTTTATGTATTTGCTTTTCATAAAATAGTTCAGTTAATAGTAAAATAGTAAGTACAAATACTGTATTGATTCAGGAAAATGAGCTTTTGAAAATATTTAAAATGTTTCTTATAGACTTAGTTGTACAGAAGTTTATTAGCGCCACGGAGAAAAAAAATGAATTTATATGAGATTATATCATTTTTATACGGGAAAAGTATATCATTTATATGAGGAAATTATTCCATTTAAACACAATAGTTAATTTGTGAACAATGTTGCCCACTATCTTAATACTGTATATTGCATTGTACTGTATATTAAATAATATTGTCCTGTGCAAAGTAGCATTGACTTTAACAACAGTAGAATATCGTCACACTTGATAAAAAAAGGAGCATGTGTTCTGTTTTTCATATACATGAAGTACAACACCATGAAAGTGAGCATTCCTAGGTTAAACACGTTATTTCCATCATTTCTATGACAAGTAGAAATGACACGGCTTTCCAAACATATGATCTTCTTGATATAAAGCTGACTGTCAAGTTATTCTTCTTATTCTTTCAAAATTGTTTCTCACAAACTTTTGCAAGCAATGAAGGAACAAAGTATTTGTCTGTGACCTGATGATTCAGCTGCAAGAAAACTGTTTTTTTCTATGTTGATTACTAACATAGCACTCAAGAGTACAGAACCCTAATGTATGAGATTTCAACCAAAAATTGAGATTGCATGCTGTTTGTATTGATAGTTTATTTTAGTCGCATACAAAAAACACATTTCATAGAATTGTGCGTCTCTACAACAATTTCAAAATTTTACATTCATTATTTTTTTGATCAACCTAGACTTGATGGAAATGCATGAGATTTTCAGACTGAGGTGTTAGTCCATGAGATTTGGTCAGAATGCTTGAGGCTTGATAGTACAAGGCTTGTTAGATACAATTACATAAAAGATATTGCGGTCTATTACTATTGTAGGAGTTTGTGTGAATTTACTGACACAATATTTAGTTGTAACAGTAGATTGTATGAGTTTACTTTGCCTATTAGGAATCAGTTAGTAGAACAACAAGGAGTCTTTACAAGGATTTATGACACACAGAATACATTTATTGATACATAAAATAAATGTGTACATAAAAACATTAAAAATATCAAGCTTGTAGCGAGTATACAAAAAATATACATAAAAACAATGATATTCCTAATTAGTCTCATTAAAATAATCAACATTCAGGAGCTCTAACTATGGGTATTTAAATCAATTAAATAGATATTAACACATTATTATAACAGTTTTATTCTTGAGTGGGTAAATATTGAATTACACTAATCCACGACTGTAAATTTGCACAATGGGGGAACAGCCCACAGATGTCTGGACTGTCCTGGAAAAGATTCTATGCAAAAGATAAGCTCATCTCCCTCACTTGCTCACATGCAAAGACCACTTGGTCAGCCTGTGGCTGAGATCACAGAGAGAGGCCTCTTTGGGTACATTCCTGAGACAGGCAACAGGCTGGTCCAGGCACACATACTGTGCCTGGACCACTAGAAATACTTAATATAACTTAATTCTAAAAAAATAGGCCTTGTCCCTAAACGACTAAACAGTATTTCACTATGGATTCTTGTGTATATATTTTATTAGTATTTATGTATTTGTTTGGCCAGGTGGCACAAACGTTTCACTTTCTTACTGCCTGAAAATACAGTAAGATATGCTTATTGGAGCATGCTTTGTACAGCAGAGGTGAATGGCAAAAGGAAAAGAGAGGTTTTGTTACCCATGTTACAGTGTCATCAAATTGTGGAGTTTTTGACTCCCTATCATCTTTTAGCCAGTTTAAATCCCATTGGAAAACAGTAATTTTTTAGAATAAATACATTTATTAATCAAATTAGTTTTTAGTCCAGTAGTTTTAATCTTTAATTTGTATTGTTGTTTTCGGTTTTGTTGCTTTTTATATATTACACGTTTTTATTTGTATTTAAGCACTTTGAGTTGCACCAGCATGAATACTTCTACATTTATATTAGTAGAAGTAAGATACTACTGTAGGAATTGGACTCTGGTCTCTGAGTGATGGAATCCTAGGTAGGTTTACAGGTACTGTATATTCCAGTAAATTACCATATCCACATAAGCACTTTAGATTTAAGATTTAAAGTCAGTCCTGCTGTCCTTCCTAGATGAGTTCCACATTTGTGTGCAAAATGAGATGCTGACACTGTGACATTTAGACTACAGTGGATTCTTGAATGTCTGTGCATGTCTTCCTTCTCCCCAGCCTATGAGCCCCTGGCCCCTCCGCTTCCCCCCGCGGCCACGGCGGTGCCAGTGTGGCAGGACCGCACCATCGCCTCCTCCAAACTGCGTATGCTGGAGTACTCTGCTTTCATGGAGGTGCAGAGAGACCCTGACACGGTAACTTCCCTCGGTCATGCTCTTCCCCCTGTGTCCCGTTCCTAGTACACAGTGGTTTGGCTAGTTACATTGATCCCAAGTATCTGATGCAGCTGTTTCATGAACGTAGTCAAATTTCAAGCTGTCAGGTCATGAGCCTAGGTAGCAAATAGTAGTTAATGTGGCTGTTGTCTGCAAAACATCTGTGATACTTGTAAGAGGCAATCCTGTAGTAAGCAAAGGAACAAGTAATAGGTTTATTCCATGCTGAAAAAAAGAAGAAAGAGAACACAACGTTTCGGCCGTGGAGCCTTCTTCAGGTGTGTCACCTCCACGGCCGAAACGTTGTGTTCTCTTTCTTCTTTTTTTCAGCATGGAATAAACCTATTACTTGTTCCTTTGCAGCCTACGCATGCTGACGCAGCTATCCACCTGAACTACTATCTTGTAGTAAGGTTGAAATTGAGTTACAAAGCGTGCATATAATTTGAATAAACCTTGCTAGACAAGAACTTAATTATTGTCATTCATGTCTTGCTGCATCTGCCTATTGCCTTCCCACACACTATTAGAATTCAGTCATCTCTTATATTCTTAGACAGGATCTTGCTATTAATACATTACCAAGATACAGTACTTAGTTTGAATCTGGTCTAATGGACACCCCAAGATCTGAGCTTTCACATTTCCCCATAGGCAGAAGGGAATCCAGCCACCTTATGATACCAGTACCCTTTCTTGCTTTTAATATTTTCTGTTATGGCACAATTATGTACTAGTTCCTTTATTTTTTTGTGGGATTCAGTTGGAGAAGCTGAACCAATTATATGCAATTGTGTTTTCTTTGCACATTATAGTACAGCAAACACCTGTTTGTCCATATCGGGCAGACTAACCCCTCATACAGCGATCCACTGCTGGAGGCAGTGGATATCCGACAGATATACGACAAGTTCCCCGAGAAGAAAGGAGGACTGAAGGAGCTGTATGACAAAGGCCCACAAAATGCCTTCTTCCTTGTCAAGTTCTGGGTAAGAGGAATCAGATAAACATATACAAATGTGAGAACATTCTGTATATATCATGGTCTTCTGATTATTTGGAACTTCTATTTTTCCTTGTGGATTACAGAAGGAATAACATCCTTACTGTTGAAAAGTACTTCTCTTATTTTACATCTTACATATTAAATTTAAATTTAATTTCCACTTTTGTCCTCGAGTCACTATTTCAAAATGGATTCTGAATTAGTCCATGTTTGGTTCTGATTTTGTCTTTCAGCATTTTAAATGCTTATTCAAAGTATTTTTTTTATTTTTATTGAAGAATTGCATGTTGTGAAAGTATTCATTGTAATTCATTTGAGATCCAGGAATTTATGTGGGCAGCATGGTCGTGCTGTGGTTAGTGGCTTGCCCTGCTGCCTTGCAGTGCTGAGGCTCTGGGTTCGTTTCCTGGGTTGCTATCTGCATGGAGTTTGTACGTACAACCTGTGTTCTTGTGGGTTTTCTCTGCGTGCTCCAGCTTCTTCCCACAGTCCAAAGACATATTGGTAGGTTAATTGGCTGTGGAGAAATAGGTTCTGGTGTGAGCGTGTGAATTTGTCTCTGTGTTTGCCCTGCAGTGGACTGGCATCCCATCCAGGGTGTATGCTGCCTTGTCCAAATTGTATAATTTTAAAACTCTTCCCAACACATTTATTTTGCAATACCATGACACATTAAAAACAATATAATTTTAATTTATCATTCTTATTATAATATTATAGTTTTAATCTTTTAATCTTTAATCTAATGTTGCCATTGTGTTATATAAAACAATTTCAGTCTAAATAATATTTTCAGGTGACACGGTGGTGCAGTGGTTAGCATTGCTGCCTCGCAGTGCTGGAGCCCCAAATTAAATTCCTGACCCGGGATGCTACCTCCGGGATGCTACCTGCGTGTAGTTTGTACATTGTCCCCTTGTTTGTGTGGGTTTCCTCCTGGTGCTCTGGTTTCCTCCTACAATCCAAAAACATGCTGGTAGGTTAATTGGCTTCTGGGAAAATTGACCCTAGGTGTGTGTTCAATCTGTGTCTGTGTGTCTGTCCTGGAATGGACTGGCGTCCCATCCAAGGTTTATCTTGCCTGTTATTTGCAGGGATAGTCCCTGGCTCCCTGTTTTCCTGAATTGGTAGAAGTGATTAGAAAATTGATAATATTTTCAAATGGTCAGCAGTACTGCTCCTTCTATCATTTTTGAGCAGGGATGGTGGTGACTGAGTAATGCACTATGTTGAGTTTGTGTTAGATGTAACACTGTACCAAAAAAAGTAAGATGCTTTATTTTCAGTTTATACAAGTCACCTTTAGAAGTGGCTGGGATATTGTTGATCTATGGACATTTTCTTCTTTCTCAGCCAAAGAACTCTGTAACTTTCAAATATGCCATTGGCTTCATGATGGCATCCTTAACCAGATTCCTCCTTGCCTGGCTTCTCCGTTTGTATTGACAGCCAGATCCAGGCAATTTCTGGGTGCCTTCTACATCTTAATCATTGGATTCACCACACTGAATCTAGAATGTTTTTCATAGCCTTATTCTGATCTGTGCCTTTATACAACCTTATCCTTGAATTGTTTTGAAAGCTTTTTGGTCTTTGTGGTTGACTCTTTGCTTGAAATTCACAAAGAGTCTGTAAATACACCTGTAAGGAACCTTACAGAGACGGATGTATTTATTCTGAAATCATGTGACCAATTGTTATTACTCACAGACATAGACCACTTAAATAATTGGCTCATTAAGGTAATTTTGTATTTGTTTTTGCTTTGAATGTGTGGAGTAGGTAGTATAAATAACAGATTTTAATTGCTGCTTCAAAGTGTCATGACTGCAAGCTTTAAAGCAACAAAATGTGATCATTGTTCTAATTGCTGAAAAGTATATCACAACACCTGAGCTATATCTGTCACTACTTGCTTTGTCTATAGTATGTTACTTAAACAGGACATTCCTTTTCTTAATCTTTTAACTATCTCCTAGAATACTATTGCCATGCAGATGATCTAGTTTTGTTCTAATTATCTATACCCTAACATATGATAAGTAAGACATGTTTGTCTATAATATTGTACAGTTCTGTAACCCTTTAATGGATGGGTGCTACATTATCAACTTTCGGGTCATTGAGTATTACCCCTGTCTTAAGATATTGCTGGAAGAGTTTTGCTAATGACCTATGGATTATTTCTTTAATGTTAGTTGGTATATTACCATCATACATCATACATCTACTGAAAATCCTTACCCCATCTTGGTCCCAGGAGCAGTCCTTGGAAAATGACTTTTCTTGAACCATTGTATGATACAAATACCTCTGACACACCGTTTCAGCCGTGGAGCCTTCTTCAGGTGTCAAGGATGGTGAAAGGTGGAAGGCTCCACGGCCAAAACGTTGTGTTTTCTCAGGAATAAACCTGTTACTTGTTCCTAAATCAGTTAAAGTGAGCCATGTACAGTATGTAGGAGAAGGAGGTCTTTTCTGGAAATCTATTTTAAGCTGACTCACTGCACAATGGTAGTTCCAACTCATCAGGGCGCCCAACCGAAGTCAGTCCAGCAGGGCCACCACTTATCTCGGTGAACACAGGACCTCCTTTTGCTTTGAAAGTGATGGGCACTTCGGTTCAGTCCTCAGCTCTCACACATTGACAGAAGTGGATTGTAAAGTTGAAGATTGAATTACACCCGGAAAGCAGGTGTTCTGACGGAGTGTGTTTCCTGCAGGCGGACTTGAACAGCAGTGTGCAGGATGGCCCTGGCTCCTTCTATGGCGTCAGCAGCCAGTACAGCAGTGCAGAGAACATGACCATCACCGTCTCTACTAAGGTCTGTTCCTTCGGCAAGCAGGTCGTTGAGAAGGTCGAGGTAAGTCTGCTTGTCCTTGAGGAAAACTCTTTGTTCCCCCTGTACTATACCTGTCCATTGCATTTGTTACCACCCTTCTTTTTAAATTCCTTTAGACCTAAGTCTGAGCAAAGGTGTTAACAAATCAGAGGTTTCTCTACTCATGAAAAGGCAGAAGTTAATCAAAGCCCACAACAAATTCCACATTTAAAGAAGATGACTGAGACAACTGACAACTTAAAAAAATATTGCATGCCTGTTATTTTCTTAATTGTCATGAGGTGATAATTGACATTAGTAAAAAAACACACTTTGCGCAGAGAGCTGTAACAAATTAATGCATCAGGTTTAATCACACATAATAAACCTTTCACCCCACTAGCCATTAATAAGATTTAGTTTTCTGAAATATAACTTCACTGTTTTCTGTACTCATAGAACCATAGCTCCATTTTATAGTTACTTAGTTTTGGGCACTTTAGAAATTAAATGATATGTGTACAATGGCTTTGCATGTTTCTTACAGACGGAGTATGCCCGCATGGAAGGTGGGAGATATGTGTACCGAATTCATCGCTCTCCCATGTGCGAATATATGATCAACTTCATCCACAAACTCAAGCATCTGCCAGAAAAGTACATGATGAACAGTGTGCTGGAAAACTTCACTATTTTACAGGTAATTCTAAGAAAACTAGGTTGCCATTTCAGCAGAAAATACTGCTCTTTTAAAATATTCCCCTTAAGTGTACTTAAATTAGATTATTTTTTAGGTAAACCCAGGGGCATTAGTTCTGAAGTCTCTCTGTAGGCTTCAATTTTGTAGATAGAAGGAAAATCATTTGCTTATACTGAGTAGTCTTATTTATTTATGAGTGGGTTGCAGCTGTGAGTAGACACTGGGATTTTGGCCTTTTAATTAAAAATTAAAAAGGAGGAGGGCAGACTTGGAAATTGAATTCAAAAGAAAAAAGCAGTACCATACAGGAAATATATTCACAGCAGTGGTCTCGGCCAACTTTTAGCCTGCGTAACCTTTTTTGCCTTTTGTAGTACTTGTCTTTTACTTACCACTTTCTTTTTAAGTGGCAAGTGAAAGATATTTATTCTTTACTGCAGTACTGTAGTTTGCTTTGAAGATGTAAAAGTAAAAGAATGAACACCAAAGAATATTTTTTTTGATTTTGGTTATAGAATGATGCTTAGTTTTTTGCACTTTAAGGATTACGACTCAAAATAAAGCCATTTAATTACAAACCTCATTGTTTTTCTTTCCTTCAGGTTGTGACAAACAGGGACACCCAAGAAACATTGCTTTGCATAGCATTTGTGTTTGAGGTCTCAACGAGCGAACATGGGGCTCAATATCATGTCTACCGGCTTGTCAAGGACTAAGAGGTCCTTGTGAGAAATGGGTGCTGTTCTTGTGCTGCCTGACAAAAAATTTATAAAGCCAAAAAGAAAAAAAATACAGAAAAGTGAAACTTACAAAAAATCTTTTATAGCACGGTGGGTATTTTCTATTACCATAACAAATTTTGTAAAATAGGAATTTATGAAGTTTAAAAAAACAAAACTATGCACTACTTTGTGTAAGGGCAAATTGTTTTTTATATTTAAATGTTTGTTTTTTTTAATAAGCAGGTTGCATCAGTAATTTTCCTTAAAATATATATATTTTCAGGGATGTTGTTAATCTTTTTTTCTGTGCTGAGGGAAGATAGAATAAGGTGGTATAAGAATTAAAGAATGTGTTGGAGTTTCAAAAGCCTTCCTTACAAATTGGACCTAGTGCCACTCAAGTCAAGAGGCCTGTGGTTAAACAGAACAGGTGCAGAAGTTGAAGAGGCTCAAGCAAAGTGAATGGCCTTCAAAAGAGCATGTAAAGAGGGGATATATATGTTGTTTGCCTTCAGCTTCAGTAGAGAAGGCTCACAAATTTAAGTGTGGAATGGTATGTGGATAGGTGAAGCAGTATAGTAGTACCCTTTTCTAAATATTCTGTGAATGCTCATTTTGGAGCACCTTTCAACACTGATGACTACCTCTTCTCTGCTAAAATTTAGTTTTAGAAAACAAAACAACAGAAATTTGATTAATACAAGTAATTGCCTAGTATTAAGATTCTGGATTTCTGAATGCTCTCTTCTGCCACATCATTTAAACAAAGCAGGAGCTGAAGATTATGAGCCTTTGTCAAATTTAACTGAAACACAGTAAAGCAAATGGGCTTCTGTACATAGTTCAGCCTTTCCTTTTTGGGAATTGGCTGTAGAACATTACAATATGGTTTTAATTATTGTTTGTTTGCTGTATTTCTTTTTAATGAGTACAATGCAGATTAAATTTGTGCCTAATATTTCTACCTCCTGGTGCATTCTTTTTTCAAAAAGGCTAGAGAGCAGTTTGGAAAGTTAGGATTGGGTAGAATTTGTAACCTCTGACCCAGAGAGTCCCAGCACTTATTGGTTTCATTTAGACTGTAACACAGTTACCATTACCTTGTGTATTTTTTACTTTCAAACATTAAGTTTTTTTTTTAATTCTATCTTTATAGAAGGGGGTACTGTATATTTCAACCCAGACTAAAGTAAAATATTTTTAAGCTGCCATTACATGGACGTATCAATTTAATATAAAGCTTGTAAGCTGTGGGAGGACATGTTACATAGGAATAGTCTGTGGGTATCTTTGTATCTTTTATCAAATGCTCAAAATTGCCTAGACAGCACAGAGACAATGGCTTTTGTTTGTTTTTTTGTGTGTGGGAATATCAGTGCTTGTACATGGAGAAGCACTGATGTTTATCAATCTTTTTCAGTTTCTAAGATATATTTATATTTTAGAAAATGACATCATTGAGAAATAGCATTTAAAAAAGCCCTATATGATGCTATTTCAGTGCAAAAATGTGATATAATGCATAAGAGAGCATTTTGGGCTTCACTTGATCTTTATTTTTTTAAATACATACAACTCTTACAGATTGTTCTGTAGTAGATGCTTCTGTGGAAAATCCTATCTTTAGATTCACAGTGTCAGTGATTTCCAGGTTTTATACATTGCTTTATTGTAAGTTGGGCTTTTCCTTAAGTCAATTCAAACAACAATGTACAACTCAGGAACTGAAAACTCATAACTGGGAAAGTTTCCTGTGTTTGCTTCTGTAAAAATATCTGTACACATTATGTGTGCATTCTGAATGAGAATCTGTGAATTACGTGGTGCCAGGTTCAGTGTCCAGTGTTTGGTAAACCAAAAAAGTAATTTAAATTAAATTTCTGTGTGTAAATTATAGCAGCTCATATAACATTTGGTGCCCTTTGCCTTGACCAAATAGATTTTTTCTTCCTAACAGTGGACAAGTGTGCAATGAAAGCTTACTGTGACCATGCACACAATAAAAGAAAGAAATGGGATCACAGTTGGCGTCTCTGTAGTACATCTGTATTTAGGTGCAAGTAAATGTGCTTTGTAGTGAAGTAAATGAAATACAAAATGCATCAAACACGACTTAGAATTGCCCAGACTGTGAGTGTCCTAAAACCACAGTACTTTTCCTTTCCTTAGTTTCTGATGTTGTCAAGTAGCAATATTAATTGTAACTCTTAGCTACCTGTTTTGGTCTCCGCTGTTGTCACTGTGCTGTATTGTGACTGTTAATTGTTATTTAAGGGGGTGGGTTGTGGGTGTTAGATTGGGGGAGGTGAATAAGGTTACCTTTTTTGAGCAGCAGTTGGTGAGAGAGGGAAACTACATTTCCTGCATGTGTTGCGTAAATAGTGGAGGAAGACCTGAGCAGAGGACTGAAGATCTGATGCTGGAATGATAACGACACTAGTCAATCTGAAGGGCCTGGGAACATAACTGACAATGTCTGTGAAACACAGTTCTTAGGACTTTTATTTTCATGTGCCTACTGATGCAGTGCCTTTCTTGGATGGCTTTTTTGTATTTGATTTTTTTTAGCCTTTTTTGGAGACTTTCAGTGGGAGCTTCTGTATTGACAAGCTAAAGCTTCCTTTGGAAATGGTGTGTGCTGATGTTTTTGATATTAAATGAGGTATGTTTAATGTATTTTAAATGGGGGAGGAGGGGAACTTTTTCTAATGTGGTGATGCAGTCTGGCCTTGGTTCCCAATTGTGCAGTGTATTCTTGTATATTCTGTTGTCTACAATGTGAGGGGTTGTATCATATAATCAGTGTATTATGTATAATCTACCAATAAAAACGCATGGTGCCTCTGGAGCCATTTTCTTCTAGAAGCACAGGAAGCATTTGTTAATTGCACATTTATTGCCTTTAGATCAGACTGAGGACATTTTTGCACCTACAGTACTTTTCTTTTGAAGGAGTGCTCATGTTTGAGTGGTTGGTGAAGTTGAGTCTTTTTCGCATCTATGCTGTCTAACCCTTTATACTGTATATTCATATGAAAAAAGTGACCTGATTCAGAAGGTGGCCTCTGAAGAGAAGTGAAAATGGAAAACTCAAAAGAAGATGTTATAAATGTTTCATTTATCAATAATAATAGCATGACTGTGGAATCAATTATTAAGTACTTCAAGTGCCTCCATGATTACTCCAGATTGTAAAACAGAATTTAACATAAGGTAATTATGTACTATTATCTATCCATTTTCTAACCCTTTCTAACAGGGGAGCCATAGTCTATCCTGGCAAGTAAAGGGCACAAGGCAGGATATGCCCTGCATGGGATGCCAGTCCATCCCAGGGCAAATAGACAGACATGCACATATTCACATCTGGCCCAATATACGCAGAAGCCAATTAACCTACCAGTATATCTTTTGACTGTGGGTGGAATCCAGAGCAACCAGAAGAGACCCATGTGTACAAGGTGAGAACATACAGTATAAACTACAAACAGCATATCAGGTCAGGAATTGAGCCCAGGGCGCAACAGTGCAAGGCGGCAAAGCTAACTGTGGCCCCTAGTAACAGCACAACTACACCCCACACAAATTTATATAATAACACATACAGTGGTGTGAAAAAGTGTTTGCCCCCTTCCTAATTTCTTATTTTTTTGCATGTTTGTCACACTGAAATGTTTCAGATCATCAAACAAATTGAAATATTAGACAAAGATAACACAAGTAAACACAAAATGCAGATTTTAAATGAAGGTTTTTATTATTAAGGGAAAAAAAAATCCAAACCTACATGGCCCTGTGTGAAAAAGTGATTGCCCCCCCTGTTAAAACATAAATCAACTGTGGTTTATTACATCTTTGGAAAGCTGAGTTCAATTTTTCTAGCCACACCCAGGCCTGATTACTGCCACACCTGTTCTCAATCAAGAAATCACTTAAATAGGACCTGCCTGACAAAGTGAAGTAGACCAAAAGATCCTCAAAAGCTAGACATCATGCTGCGATCCAAAGAAATGCAGGAACAAATGAGAAACAGAGTAATTGAGATTTATCAGTCTGGAAAAGGTTATAAAGCCATTTCTAAAGCTTTGGGACTCCAGCGAACCACAGTGAGAGCCATTATCCACAAATGGCGAAAACATAGAACAGTGGTGAACCTTCCCAGGAGTGGCCGGCTGACCAAAATTACCCCAAGAGCGCAGCGACGACTCATCCAAGAGGTCACAAAAAACCCCACAACAACATCCAAAGAACTGCAGGCTTCACTTGCCTCAGTTAAGGTCAGTGTTCACGACTCCACCATAAGAAAGAGACTGGGCAAAAATGGCCTGCATGGCAGAGTTCCAAGACGAAAACCACTGCTGAGCAAAAAGAACATAAAGGCTCGTCTTTTGGGAAAATACTCTGTGGACTGACGAGACAAAAGTTGACCTTTTAGGAAGGTGTGTGTCCCATTACATCTGGTGTAAAAGTAACACAGCATTTCAGAAAAGGAACATAATCCCAACAGTAAAATATGGTTTTGGTAGTGTGATGGTCTGGGGCTGTTTTGCTGCTTCAGGACCTGGAAGACTTGCTGTGGTAAATGGAACCATGAATTCTGCTGTCTACCAAAAAATCCTGAAGGAGAATGTCCGGCCATCTGTTCGTGACCTCGAGCTGAAGCGCACTTGGGTTCTGCAGCAGGACAATGATCCAAAACACACCAGCAAGTCCACCTCTGAATGGCTTAAGAAAAACAAAATGAAGACTTTGGAGTGGCCTAGTCAAAGTCCTGACCTGAATCCGATTGAGATGTTGTGGCATGACCTTAAAAAAGCGGTTAAGGCTCGAAAACCCTCCAATGTGGCTGAATTACAACAATTCTGCAAAGATGAGTGGGCCAAATTCCTCCACAGCGCTGTAAAAGACTCATTGCCAGTTATCGCAAACGCTTGATTGCAGTTGTTGCTGCTAAGGGTGGCCCAACCAGTTATTAGGTTTAGGGGGCAATCACTTCTTCACACAGGGCCATGTAGGTTTGGATTTCTTTTTTCCCTTAATAATAAAAACCTTCATTTAAAAACTTTTTGTGTTTACTTGTGTTATCTTTGTCTAATATTTCAATTTGTTTGATAATCTGAAACATTTCAGTGTGACAAACACGCAAAAAAATAAGAAATCAGGAAGGGGGCAAACACTTTTTCACACCACTGTATGTACAAATCTATGCATTTCAGAGGTCTAAGTCCTGCTGATTCAGAATTCTACCCCTGTAATCAGAAATTCCTCAAAAGTTCTGCAAGATGTCAATAATAATGTTCAGTTTACTTAGACAAAATCTGGTTTGCAAGACTGATCAGAACTAGATCTTCTCATATTACACAATTTTAAAGGAAAGGGAGTGTGTTAATGATGTTACTTCTTCTTTCTGTGTTCTCCTATTTTACTGTCCCTGTGTCGTCTTTCTCTGTATGCTGTTCTATGGCTGTACTAAGGTACTGATGATTGTCAATTAAGTAACCAAAGTCACCAGAAACCCCCTCTTATCATTTAAGATTACTTGCCTCTTAGTCCACCTACAGGAAGGCAGAAACATCAAACAATACCTTTTGTTTTAGGCTTTTTTAGCAAGGCTTTAAGGAGTGCACTGAAGATGTCAGCTGCAAATGTTGTCCATAACAAACTCCATTCATTTTTTTTACTTTGAATGGTTGAAGTAGGGTGTGCAAATAATATTAATTGCAATTTTAAAGTGTGATGAATTCAAGTTTAAAACAACAACTGTGCATGGTTTTGAATACGTCTGTACAGCACTGCATGTATTTGAGAGCAGCATAGTGGCGTAGTAGTTAACATTGCTGTCTCGCAGCACTACGGGTCTGGTTTAACTTCTGGACTTTGGGTACTTTCTGCATGGAGTTCTCCCCTCTATGAAGTTCTCCCTTCTCCCCAGAGAAAACATGATTTTTTCCCTGGATGCACCAGTTTCTTCCAATAGTCCAAAGACAGGCTTGTACTGTAGGTTAATTGTTTTCTGGGAAAATTAGCCATGATGTGAGTGTGTGTGCCCTGTTGTGGTCAGGCCTCCCATTCAGGGTATCCCCACTTGTACCCAGAGCTTCTCAGGAAAGGCTCTGGGCCATAATGATCATGAATGGGATAAGCAGTTATTGAAAGTGATGATATGATGTACAGTATGTATTTCAGTTGTCCAAAGCAGCTATTTTCTTATACATTCAGTGAATCCCTGTAACCTTGATTCCAAGTATCTAATGTCTCCACTGCCAGTCCTGGTAATGCATTTCATACATTAATAAAAAAATAAAGATGGTATTAACCAATTTAACTATCAACTCACTTATAAACTATCTAGCTCTATGGCATTACACTGGTACTGTAGCCCAACAAAACATAACAATCACCTTCAAGTCTCAGGTCACAGACACCCGCTACTGGCACAATTAGTCTCTGCTTAAGGACCTTGCACTCTGCTTGCAGTAAAGCACATGACTCCCCTACCCCCACCATTGAGCCTATGGTCTGTTCAGAGCATTGGAACAGCAAGACAGCTAGGCTCGATGTGCACAGTAAGAAATTGCAGGATGTCCCTATAATTCTAGGGCTTTGTCTCAACACACTGCTTATCAAAATGGGTGAAGATGAAAAAAGAGAGATCACGCTTAGAGTGGCCAGGGGTGTGTAATTTTTATTCTGGATGCATATGTGCTACATCTGAGACCTTTAGGAAATATTCTGTGTGCAATTTTTCTTGCTAAAGGTACAAAAACACTGTAGTGTGGTGTCTCTGCAATTTGCAGTATTATTTTCTTTTATTTTCAATAGTCTTATGCCATTGCATACTGTATATGGAATACCTAGATGGATGAGTAAATAACAGGAACAATTCTAGATGTGCATCTGCTACCGCTGTGTTTCATAGTGACCTTGGCAAATAAAACTTCCTCTGCCACATTCATTCACCTCTCCCTCCCTCCTCTGTCTCCCGACGGTCTTTGAATCCCCTCAAAAGGGGTTTAACTGAAAAAAAAAACATTTTAAATACTTATGGTTTTCTGCACTAGTACTGATGTGCACGCAGCAACTATGGAAGATCCAGCACCTTGATGAGGGAAAACCACATGCCAAAAACTGCTAAAAGTCTTCCAGGTGCCAATATCAACCTGCCTTGACAGGATCAACAACAAAACCATAGGCTCTCACTGCTTACCTCTTCATAAGAGAAACCCCACAACCAATAAGCCTTAATACAGCTACCTTGAGCCACTGGCTTTCATAGTTGTGTGACTTGTAGCTTTAAAGTCTGTCTTTTTTATTGCCATTTACAAAGCGAAACATTATGTCTGTATCGCCATGAGCCTGTCATGGATTCACTGATGCCCAGTCTTTGGAACAAAGAAATTTATTTGAACAAGCCAGCTGTCCTTTCAGCCTTTTGACTGCACTAGGTTGTAATGAATCCAGACAAGCCTGCATACCTGTTCTGGACAATAGATTACCTGAGATTTGGCAACATTCTGCCCTTGGAACTACTTATTCAACACCAGGATAGTACCAGGATATAGTCTGAACATTTCTTAAAAGTGCAGTGTTGGGCTTCAGCCACATTGCAGGGCCTGTTCCAGGTACTCACTACATAAAAAACAGGTTTGTAGTTTTACAAACATACAACTTGTTTTAATAAACATTTCCTATTTTGCATCCTAAATTAATTTCCAGTTGTATCCATGTTTTGCTACTCAGTGTGAAGTGCCCAGTCTTACCCCTATCTATTACCTTAAACCCTTACAGTATCTTTCAGATGTATTCACCATTATAATATAATAATAATTGCTTACACTTATATAGCGCTTTTCTGGACACTCCACTCAAAGCGCTTTACAGGTAATGGGGACTCCGCTCCACCACCACCAATGTGCAGCATCCACCTGGCTGATGCGACGGCAGCCATAGTGCGCCAGAACGCTCACCACACATCAGCTATCAGTGGGGAGGAGAGCAGAGTAATGTAGCCAATTCATAGAGGGGGATTATTAGGAGGCCATGATTAGTAAGGGCCAATTGGAAATTTGGCCAGGACACCGGGGTTACACCCCTACTCTTTTCGAGAAGCGCCCTGGGATTTTTTATGACCACAGAGAGTCAGGACCTCGGTTTTACGTCTCATCCGAAGGACAGCGCCTGTTTACAGTATAGTGTCCCCGTCACTATACTGGGGCATTAGGACCCACATAGACCGCAGGGTGAGCGCCCCCCGCTGGCCCCACTAACACCTCTTCCAGCAGCAACCTTAGTTTTTCCCAGGCGGTCTCTCATCCAGGTACTGACCAGGCTCACACCTGCTTAACTTCAGTGGGTTGCCACTTGAGAGTTGCAGGGTGATATGGCTGCTGGCGGTTCACCATTCCTCCAAACAAAGTTACTCTAGGTCCTTCAGATCCTTTAGTAAACTGGCATATTGAATTCAAGCCAATATAAGCTAAAATATTCAACTCCAAATATTTGATTGAAGCATGAAAATTGAGGTGGCCAAATGAGAACATTTATTTTATGAACAGTTAAACCTGTTTTGGTTGATTTGCACATGTGCTTGGATTACTGTCAAGCAAGGATGTCCCTTTTCAGCCAAGTTTGAATTTCTTGCCAGAGGGAACCAGGTGTTTGTGGCCAAAAAACATTACAATTCATGATTCCCCTTATCTGAACTAGGGCTTCCATAGATCTGAAACAACAAAAAAACATCACAGAAAGTGGGCAACTTTAACTTCTTTATGTCTTGTCAAGCTCATTCTTGCTGGAATGCTAGGGTTTTCTATGGTAGCCAGGCATACAGTACATCCACTCAGTTGCCACTCAGTGCTCATTACCACTCTTTCAACTCTTTCCATCATGAAACCTGTATCCCCTGTTGGTAATCACACCTCACTCTCCGCAGGTGTAGAAGATTTAAGGGATGCTCTCAGAGTACATGGGGCTCTGGTATAGAGTCTGCTCTCTAGCATGTGGTCTGAATCTTAGCTTTCTAGCTTTGTATTCTTGGCTCAGAGATCTCTTGGATTCTCAAGACCCAAACTTTGTCCCATCCTTGATTCCTGGACCTAGTTATGGTCTTGCTTGGGCAGTTTCTGGACCTTGTCTCTTGGACATTCCATTCTGCTTTTCTACAGTTTCTTCGTGGCTTTGATCCTTGGTAGCTTCTGACCACAGACTACAGGACCATGCCATCTGTGTGAGCACTGACTGCTGAGACTCCCTGTAATTGTGCTTCCTACTGTTTCCCTGGTTCTCTCAACTGTATCTGCCAGGGTGTGGGTTCACCTTATGAAAACAGACTGCTGCTTACACCACCGCAAGCAACAACATGTAACATGTCTAAAATAACATTGATCAGCGTGTTAAAAAGATTCAGTTTTCATGTTATCTGACCATAAGACATGGTACTAATTATCATTCAGCTGCCTGGCAAATTTGATTTGCTTTTTTATGGCTCACTCTCAGAAAAGGCTATTTTCAGAAATATGTTCATAAATGACACATTCATGCTGACAAAGGTGAATGGTAGTTTTTGAACCGTAAAAATTCTGGGTTATTGAAGGATCGCCAACAATTGCCTCCAGAATTACTTGCTTCACAACCCTTGCTGGAAAGATAAACTTGTGTCCTCTTCCTGGCAGGTTTGAATAAATATGACTCTTTTGTTTTCTGAAAACCAATCAACTCATTCAGTGTCAATTCACCATGAATTGGCACATTATCATGTAACATTATTTTAGTGTTACAATTTTTGATTGAATAAACACTTTTGTGAGATGTGGTTTATATTAATATGTTAAAGGTATGAACTTAACCATACTGTATATGTAAACCATAATATAATATTTTAGTCAGATGAAGTTTGATTTACAATTTACGAAAATACAGCTTTGTCTAATGCAGTGGTTCTCAAACTGTGGTACGCGTACCGGCAGTGGTACGTGGAGTGCCGCCAAGTGGTACGCCAAATGACCCTGGAACTGTGTCGTGTGCGCTGAAAAAATCGGGAAGGGTTTTCATATTTTGTATTTTAATACGTGTCAAATACGCAGCCTACGTACTACGATACAGTGCGCGCTAATACTTCAGCGGACACAAGAGATACTCTGTAATTCTATACCACTCTATAGGAATGCGTACTATGTGCAAGTGACCAATTTTATTTAAAAAAAGCTACTGTATCTCCAGCAAAGGAGAAAGGAGAATGTGCGTGATTTTGGAACAATGCTAATGTTGTAAACACAGGAATGCATAGAAATATGTGCTACGAACGCAGATAATCTTGTGAGCACACGAAAGCGTGATAACAGAAAAATATTTAAGAACTGTTCTAATTTGAGAAAAATACACCGAGCGTCTCTGTGTTTCGCTCCCATGCGCATGAAATAAAAACTTTAAATAAATATGGAAATAAAAACGGAAATGCGGAAAAATGCAAGCTTGCGGATTGCTAAAGCAGGTAAGCTACACTATGTTTGAAGAACCTTATTTACCGTTGGCAAAAGAGCTGACACGTATTATGTGTAGAGAAAAAGCTGCTAAACAGCTCGACCTGCTACCCCCTGAAAGACACAGTCATTCATAGAATTATTGAAATGAAGGATTATATCAAAAGTACGCTGACAGAGCGCGTTAAGATGAGCAGATGTTTTTCACTGCAATTAGATGAGTCTGTAGTCGATTTGGCCAATTTGCTCGTTTACGTTAGATACGAGTTTGAGGGCATGTCCCATGAAGACTTTCTGTTCTGTAAACCGCTACCAACAGGAACTACAGGAGAGCAAATATTTCAGCTTCTAAATGAATTTATCGAAGAGAATGGCCTCGACTGGATAAAATGGATAAAGTTTGTACAGACGGTGCTAGAGCAATGACAAGCCGACATAACGGTGTAGTTGCACGAATTAGAGAGGTTGCTCCAGAAATTAATGTACGCATTACAACATCCACCGCGAGACCTTTGCCGTCAAGAAAATGCCTGACGATTTAATATCTGTTAGACTCGGTTGTGAATTGTATCAAGGCTCGAAAAATTAATTCACATCTGGTTTGCTCAACTAAACAGGCTCACCGCTCTAACTGAAATGGTGCTTTTTTATTAGTTGTTGTTAATGTTTTTTTTTCTGTAAAACACTTTGAGAAGCCACCTTTAAAGGCGCTATATCAAATAAAGTTTATTATTATAATATTTATCATATGTATGTGTGAGTATGTGCACGCGCGCTCATGTTGGTCATTGAGAATTTCTGGGGTTCCTATGAGAAGATGAATTGTAGGTGGTACTTGGATGCTTTGGTTGGATTAGGGGTGGTACTTGGTCCAAAAAGTTTAAGAACCACTGGTCTAATGAATTAACCTTTTTCTTTCCATGCACTTTAAATAACCCAAAAAATGTTTGAAGTTCTCCTGCAACCTTGCACACTTTAATAATAAATTATATATTGGATGATAATTACTGTTAGCACATATTTGTACATATGTGTGACACCCAAAGAAGGCTCTGCAGATTTTGTTTCTTCTTTTTAGCATTGAATAAACCTTTACTTGTTCCTTTGCAGCCTACGCATGCTGAAACAGCTACCTACTTGAATTACTTCAGCCCACTTCTGCTGTGACCCACTATGTCTTCCGCTAAATCTTTTTCTAGATCTCTTCATCATTCCTTCTCCTCCTCCCTGGGCTACTTGCCCCCTTCCGTCTCTTCACAGCGATCTGTTCCAAGACCAGGCTTTCTAACCACTTCCTATTCCTTTACAGATGTCATTATAATATAATTCCTAGAAGATTTAGTCTGAAATTTAACACTTTTTCCTTTGACTCTGACACCACCCAGAGTAACACTCTGAGACTTCTACAACAATTTTTCGAGGAAACTAATGCTTCCTGCCATTTTCTCCCTCAAACAACCGATTACTCTTTCTGACACACCTGAAGAAGGCTCCAAAGCCAAAACATTGTGTTTCTTTTCTTCTCTTTTCAGCATGGAATAAACCTTTACTTGTTCCTTTGCAACCTACGCATGCTGACGCAGCTACCTACTCGAACTATTTTAATTGTTTATGCTTTCCTGCAGTGGAGATTGAGTGAATTGCCACATGCCTAATCTTTTAAGGTACAGAGCAGAAAGTTCAAAGTTCATGTTATTTTATGTATCTTTCATCCATTAATTTTCTGTCCAATACAGGGTCATGGGGGAGCTGATCCTAACCCGGCATGCAATGGGTACATGGCAGGATACACCTTGGATGGGACACCCATCCACACACAAACACACACTCAGACCAGAGACAATTTTCCTAGAAGTCTATTAACCTGCCAGTATGTCTTTGGACTGTTGGAGGAAAACCATGCAAATACAGGGAGAACATTCAAACTCCATGCAGATAGCACTTTAGGTCTGGAATTGAATTCCAGCGCCCAATGCTGTGAGGCAGCATAAATAATAATAATTGCTTACACTTATATTGCGCTTTTCTGGACACTCCACTCAAAGCACTTTACAGGTAATGGGGACTCCCCTCCACCACCACCAATGTGCAGCATCCACCTGGATGATGCGATGGCAGCCATAGTGCGCCAGAACGCTCACCACACGTCAGCTATCAGTGGGGAGGAGAGCAGAGTAATGAAGCCAATTCATAGGTAGGTATGATTGGTATGGGCCAATGGGAAATTTGGCCAGGATGCCAGGGTTACACCCTTACTCTTTTTGAGAAACGCCCTGGGATTTTTAATGACCACAGAGAGTCAGGACCTTGGTTTTACGTCTCATCTGAAGGACGGTGCCTGTTTACAGTATAGTGTCCTTGTCACTATACTGGGGCATTAGGACCCACATGGAACACAGGGTGAGCGCCCCCTGCTGGCCCCACAAACACCTCTTCCAGCAGCAACCTTAGTTTTTCCAGGAGGTCTCCCATCCAGATACTGACCAGGCTCACACCTGCTTATCTTCAGTTGTGAGTGCAGAGTGATATGGCTGCTGGCCAAAAACAGTATTAACCACTTTGCCACCATGCTATCTCTGTATCCATCATATTCACACAAGTTTACTTCATCCAGGATTCAGTGATCTAAAAGCATTGTTAAGAAGATAAGAGGGACTTAACATCAACATATGTGTTATGCCCGACATTAACAGATACAAATATAATAAGGGGAAGGTAACACTGGTCCTGGGGTGCTGTGCTTGTTTCTGGTTTTCATTTAATCTCAAACCTGAGTGGTTAAAAGTCAAGTCAGATTAGCTGTTTTCCAAGTCTTAATCAGGTACTAATTGAAAGTTGCAAAAGTGTCTCCACACATGAAGAAGGCTCCACAGCCAAACATGTTTCTTTTCTTCTCTTTTTAGCAAGGAATAAACCTTTAATTGATCCTTTGCAGCCTACACATGCTGACACAGCTACCTACTTGCACTAATTGAAAGTTGCTTCTAACCTAGAGGAAATCAATTCTCAAACGCCAGAGTTCCCTACCCCTTCTGTAGATGATGCAAGTACTGCAGAACTGTCAAAAGTAATAAAAAATAAAGATACATTCAGAATCTTACCATGCTGTTGTGAAACTATAAAATGATGCATAGACATTTAGTAAACTTAATATTTTATTCAGAACCTGAATGGTCTAACTGGAGTAACAATTACAGCAGTAAATATTTATGGGTTTGCCTCTACCACCTTTTTATACTATCTTGGTGCAATTGTTGCCTGTTTTCTTAGCAGATTTGCTTCAATTAGCATAAGCTATCTCAAGCTGTACGGGGATCAGCAATGTTCAAGTCTAACCACAAATTTACTATTGGATGCAATTACTATCAGGACTTTAACTACTGTAGGTAATTCAAAGATATTCACTTTCTTTTTATTCGTCCACTCCAGTATAGCTGTTGATCATTGTCCTTGTTGAAAGGTGAGTTTCTGATCTAGTTTTAGTTATAAGATTATCCTGTACACCATACATTTTCTAATCTTTACAAGTTTCCATATCCCTTCTGATGGAAAGTTACTAATAAAATAATGATGCCACCACCATATTAGACAGTAGGGATGTGGTTGAATGGATGATGTGTTGTGTTGGGTGCACCAGACACAATGCTTTGTATTTAGATTAAAGTGTTCCAGTATTGTTTGAACACAAAACATTTTGCCACATGTTGTAAATTATCATTTAAATGCTTTGTTGCAAACTCCATGCTGGAATAAAATATATTTACAATTCTGGCTTGCTGGCTACCTTTGTGAAGTGACCATGATATTGTTCACTTCTGATGTAGGCAATGCCTGGGCCACACGATACACTTTCCTCTTCTCAAAAGGATATTCAGTGTCTCATGACTTGTTTTGAAAGCTCATTTGTCTTCATAATTGAATTTTTGCTCCTTACAGAGTTCCTACGTGGCCTTACAAAGAAAAGTGTATTTATTCTGAAATCTTGTGAATCACTATTATTCCACAAATAGTGTGATTAGTCAAAGTACTTTTATGCATCTGAACTAATGTAGATTTGCCATAGCTGAGTGAGTGAATATTTATGCAATCAATACATTTTAGTTTTTTTGTCTTTGCAGTTTTTGCTGACATTTGGCTTTTTCACAAAATTGTTCGGTTTGAGCTTTGAAGTTTTGATTAAAGATTTTGCTTAAAAAGTCATGTATACAGTGGTATATAGCAACCATGTTGTAGAACAGTACTGCAGCAGGGTAACAAGCCAAAGCCAAAGCCCACGCGCAGGATTAAGAAGCTCTTTATGTTTTTCTAGAGAGACTCAATTGAAGTATGGCTGCAGTTTGTGAGAGACAAAACAGGCAAGCTGAATGTTTGAAGGGGAACAGAGTGATGAGAAAGCTGTGTGAGAACTGTCTGGAAAAAAGGCAGGAAGTTTAGCCTGGCTAGTGGCAGCGGAGATGCTGGAGTGGAGGCACCTCGGGGAGATAGCTGAACCAGCTGGAAAAGGGTGGGGATCAGTGGATTATGTCTTCAGAAGGTTGACAGTAGCTTGCAGGAGTATAGGCAAGTCTAGAGCGCTGTCTAGTCTAGTCGGAGCTCTGATCTTTTAAAGAAAGCTGCCTTAAATAGCCAGCTTAATGAGTTAATTGAGAAGAAGATTAGCTGCCTAATTGGAAGGCAGCTGATCTAATAGAGACACATCCCAATCTCATTTGCACAGGGTTAGATGTAAGAGATTCGGGTTGCTCCTGGCAATGGCAGAACACAAGCAGCTCCCAACCTAAGCATATACTACGTTACTTTCTTTTGTAAAATCAGCAAAACAGAACATTATTGGAAGAAAGTGAATACTGAACAGATTGAAAAATATATTTTCTCTCTAGAAAACTGGGCCTTATACTAAAGGAAAGGTATTTGCAGCATTTGAAAGATAGTACATGTCACAATCGCAAACCCCTCCTCTTAATGTTATTCATCTCCCGCACCTACTCCCTGTTCCAGCCCTTTTTCAGTTCCCCCTTAAAAGCTGACGCTATTCCAGGCTCTGCATTTGTTCTCTTACCAAGTGAGTCCAGGACCTGGATGCGCCTGGCCCCGTTAAGGTTTTAGTTCCTGTTCCAGCTCCCGCTCCCCTGCCGGTCCTGACCCGTATCTGGTTTTAATCGTCTATCTTTGATGGATCGCCTGGCTTTGGACTTTCGCGCTGTTTTGGATTTCCCTTGTTGACTCATCTCTGGATTGTTTGCCTCGGCCACACCCTGACCACCAGCACTCCATGGACACGCCCCCCTGTTTTCATTCCCGTCTCCTGCATGCCTTTTTCCCCATGTTTCCTCACTCTACCCCAGATTGTGTCATCTGCATAGGGTCTGGAAGGAACTCCCCCCTGACAGTACAATTTTCAGCATATAACAACATGTTCTCATCTCATGGGGATGCAGAACAAATGATGCATATGACCAAGCAAATTCTCTGCCAAAATGACCTTTTCTTGCCCTTGTTAAGTCAGAGCTACTCCATCGGAAGCTAGAGGAATTAGCCCAGGGCAGCCCATACTAGGCCGACAGTACAGGACCCTACAAAGAAGACTAGTCTGTGTCTAAAAAAGGTCTAACCTTTTTATTTCAGTAAGGCAATTTAACATGATTTAGCTAAGAAATTGCCATCACTGCTGGAAAAGAGATGGGCATGCAGTGAAACTGGATGAAAAGTACAAGTGCTCAACCATAACTACTCTACTGGGCTATCACATCCAAACAAAATATGGTATGTTCTGCAGGATCAGATAACATGGGACTGAATCCAAATTTAAAGGATTTTGATATGAAAACTGTGATGTGTCTTTAACCATATGAATTATTTCTGGATCAGGATCTGTGCAGAACCCACTGAAAACACTAGGTCAATCATCAGAAATTGTAGTGCAGTTGTTAAATTTTATAGACGGCTGCAATAAAAAAGTGAACTACAGAGACTATGACATTTAAACAATTATAACATGCAGTATTAATAGCTACAAGAGGCAGAAATTGAACCAGTTGAACCAGTAGTCTACCCAGCAAGTTTAGTTTATTTTAGAATATTTTCTCTTTGGAAGTTAAATAGAAAGGAAGTGGTTCCACTCTGATTTGTCATAACTCCATGATCTTCTGCACAAAGTCTTTATAGAAAGTTCTTTCTAAAGTCATAATTTGCCCATTGAGTAGTTTGACTTAATTATGCTTAGTCTTCACAAGACTCAAAGGAGGGATGATGTAATGATATAAGAAATAACATCAAGGAATAGTTGTGCATGAGACATTGGAAAAAGAATAATATGGTCTCCTTTTTGTATGGAATTATTGTTACTATAAATAGTCTGTAGTAATTAAAAGAAAATTTTACTCATTTTGCCTCTATCCTCTATTTCAAGCCTTGGAGACCTTGATTAAAGAGAGGAGGATGACATAAGGACAAACAAAAATGCACCAACCCTGACGGAGTTAACTAGTAATTATTGTATACTTAAACTCAACATACTGTGACTCCCTAAACTTCCTACCCTATACCCACTTTTGTCACTCTGTGACAAGAGCACTGATTTTCCTAATTAATATCAATGAATGATTCTGGACTAGTTATTAAAGTAGTCAAGTTTGCATACAATGCCAAAACAGGAGGATTAGCAGTCGATGTATGATGTGGTGGAAATGACTCTTCGGGCAAAGGACTCTGGAAGATCTTCAACTTTTTATTGCAGCTGTTGCAGAGACACCTTATTGGTGTTCAGCTCCCCAAGCTTCAATTGAAGCAATTACCAAGCTCCAACTCTGAAAGTTTAATGGTGTATGTTTGCTGGCTTATACTTTATACAGTATATTAGTTGTTTACTTTAATTTCTACTAAAGTAACATTTCTCTGACAATACATGACATTACAACACAGAAAGAAAAAAAAACAGAAGACAACGGAGGAGAGGAACAAAAAACCTCCTCTGTAAGGAGAAAAAATCTTCTATGTGTGTTTTATCACACTTCAGTATTTAATTTTTCTATTAAGATATTTATTTTGTAAATTTTACTCATGCAAATTTTGACATAAAAAATACTTGAATACTCTCTAGCTCAGATTTGTATAATGTTTCTGCTGTTTGGCAAGTGTTTGTTGTGTTCTTAAAATAAAGAGTTGTTTAATTTACCAATTAACTGTCTGGTTTCTTCAACTTTCACTCAGGAGAAAAAATCTGCCTTTAAACTTGAAAGAAATAATGATTTGACATTTATCGTGATAATTATCGATATCAACTGATATGAAAATTTTTATCGTGATAATATTTTTGGCCATATCTCCCAGCCCTTTATACAATCCAAGTCACCCCCTTAGATCACAGAATGGAGGTCTTCTTCATATTCCACGCATTATTAAAAAAAACAGTTGACAGTAAAACCTTTAGTAACAGGGCCTCTAGTTTACGGAACAGTTTCCCACCCCATGTTTGGGATGCCGTCAATCTCAGTTTTCAAATCCAGACTGAAAACCTATTACTTCAGCCTAGCCTACTCACACCTTACATCATAGCCTGCTGTAACCATTGCTGCTGGTGCTGCTGTACATGCCATTGGGTGTCCCTGTGTTGGCCCATCAGGTATATATATCTGTTTTGACCAAACTATCCTATTCTCCTCCCCACATGTCCGGATGGCACCCGGGCTGGGCACCCTCTGAGTTGGTTGCTGCATCACTGCCATGGATCCATCGTGGATATTATAGGCCCTGCCAGTACTTTGAGGGAATCTTTAACTAGTTCGGCGGGGAAAGCTATCGTTTAGGAGGATTTTGCTGGTCTACAGAGATCTGCATGGAGTACTGACATACACAAGACATGATGGATGGATTAATACCCTTATTCGTTTATTCCTTTTTTTAATTGTATAATGTTAGCATGCCCAAAGGGGTTGGGCAGCCAGTTGACCTTGAATTGAATTGAATTGAATTGTTAATGCAGTTTCAGTGCTGTGGCCTTGGTGGAAACCAGACTGGAATTTCTCAAGTATATTCTTTGAATTCAGATAAGACTGAAGTAGGGCCGCAACTATTCTCTCAAGAATTGTAGATAAAAATGGAACATTTGAGATAGGTCTATAGTTGTTAAGAACTTGTGGATCCAAATTTGGTTTCTTAAGCAACTGTCTAACAACCGCTACCTTAAATTGGTCAGGTACAACGCCTGATGCAAGGGATGTGTTCATCAAACTAATTATAGGCCCCGCCAGTACTTCGAGGGAATCTTTAAATAGTTGGGTGGGGATAGGATCTAGCGGACAGGTGGTTGATTTTGTCTTAATAATTAATTTATTTAGTTCATGTTCATTACCTAATTGAAAAACACTGAAAAGGTGCAAACATTGTTTTTTTACTAGACTTCTTTGCGGCCTATTTGATTGTATTTGAAGTCTGATGTTGTTAATTGTATTGTTAAAGAGGTCCATGAAAATGTCACTACTGAAGTTAACTGGTACTGTTGAATCGGCCTTATTTGTTAGATTAACAATTGTAACGCATAAGAGCCGGCTTACCAGAGCAGTGACGTCACCGCCCTTCCCTGTAATAGCAGGACCACAGCCACTGGGCTGGGGAGAGATCTCTCTTTAGCTCACCAAGCTGGGTCCCTGTTGAGTGACGCCGGAGGCCTGGGTTCGTGTCCCTGATAGTGCGGAACCGACTGTAAGCAGCAACGGCAAGGGCGCCTGCCAGAACCCTGAAGCGTTACACTATTGTCCTAAATAGGTAGCGAGGGTTATTTTTATTGCTTTCTATAAGTTCAGAGTAGTAGGCTAAACGAGCTCTATATAGAGCTTTCTTATATTGTTGCAGGCTGTCAGTCCATATTCACATACATTGGAATACTGCAAACCCATAGACCTCCATTTGTGCTCTTGTTCGTGGCACTCCTATTTAAGAGATCGTGTGTGATCATTAAACCATGGAGAGTGTCTAATGGTTCTGACTACCTTAGTCTTTAACAGGCCTATTTCATCGAGCGCCTGTCTGACCACTGTATTATAGTTGTGTGTGATTTAGTCAACATTAGAACTGGACGTGAAGTTAGCATTATTCATTGCGTTCATAAAATTTTAAAGACATACCCCTACTGATGTGCCATGTCGTAATAATCTCCTTGGCAACTACAGAGGGTAGCTGAATCTCAAAAGTAATTAAAAAGTGGTCAGAAAAAGAGTTCTCCATGGGATGGTCTACTATATGATGAATATCAGCTCTTTGAGTGATAATACAGTCTAGTGTATGATTATACACAGGTGTTGGTCCTGTAATATGCTAATTACAACCTACAGAGTCAAGCAGGGACAATAAGTTTTTACTGAAATAATCTGTCTCTATGTCAATGTGTATGTTAAAGTCGCCTAATATTACAATTTAATTTAAATTAATAACCAAGTCAGAGAGCAGTTAACCAAATTCAGCTAGAAACGATTTACATGGTCCTGGGGGGTCTGTATACTTAAAGAATTTATGTGGATGATTCGAATGCTATTTTAAGAAGCATTGCCTCAAATGTGTTAAAGTCATTTTTAGTTTTTAATTCAATTTTTAGAGACTCGCTGAAGATGGATGCTAGACCAGCTCCACGTCTTGAGCAACGGGCTTTCTGTAAAAAAGTATAGCCATTAGGTGAGGCTGCACCTGAATAGATGAAGCCTATTTACCGCCTACATTTCCCAAAACGATTTGTTACTAGGAGCCTGTGGTACAGGGAATTCTGGATATTGAAGTGTAAGCAATGCAGCTTCCATTGTGAATGATACTGCAAGTCCCAACATGCTGAGCGCGACAGTTTTAATGAGAACTGTTTCGGTTTATACAGTAGTACAAGCTGTTCAGCAGGTTAAATGGGAAAACCGGCCTTTGTAGAAAGAGGAAACGGAATGGAATAGTCTTATAAAGACGAAAATACAGCCATCAAACGGCTGTTAGTGGCATCTGAATTCAACTGACATCGTCTGGTTCTGAGAAGTCCTACGGTAAACGCGTTTAAAGAAGTTGTTCGGACTCTTTGCGGTGTATAATTTATTGTAGATATGAGGTTGTCCCAAAGTGGCAGACTTCGCAGACAAGCTAATTAAAATCCGGTATTGCTCCCCGATTGTAACGGTGATGTACTTCCGTATTGTAAATCTGTAGCTATCTCTGTATAGTTTCCTAACATTTAATGTACATTTTACTTGCGTTTTTTGTTTTAGTTCACTTATGCAACGCGGATGTTAAAGTAAACTTAAATGTTTGTGTCTAGCAATGCAGGTGATGTTGTGGAAAAAGCTAAGGTAAGTACGTAAAGATAATAATATTGCAGAAATCTTATGTATTTTTAAAAGCACCAGAATTCAGACTGGTGGGAAAAGATCCAATCTTTTTAGACATAAGCTTTGTAAACAAAATCATTTCGCATATATTTTATAATTAATCATTATAATACAAATGACATGAAGGACACTTTTGCAAAACTTTGCTTATATATACACGAAAGGTAGTTGCCTAAGTATTCGCATATTGAAGATAGTTGAAAGGTCTGTAGCGTCCTAGAAAGAAAACAATGGTTTGCCATTGTTAGGATTCACAAGTACCCGTCTCACCCGACAGTATGTTTTCCATAGCCAAGGCGTTAATCCTTAAGTGATTTTTTAAAAAGTGTTATTATTTCTTAGTTTTCTTGCTGATGTATTCGTTGATGTACCTGACCCACCATTAATTTCACGGTAAAAGCAGTACCAATGCTTTACGAGAGAATTAAATACCTGAACACTAAGAAACGCCCGTGACTGTGTTAAGCAGGATCTCAGTTCTTTTGGATGGTATTTTATAATAACCCTGATCCGTTGACGGGAATGAAGAAGCTTCATATTTTAAGGTGTGTTTTTTTTTTGTCACAACCGTGAATCGGTATTAACTGGAGAGAACAATTCTTTTGATTATTAAATTATGTTTTCAGATTTAAGGTTTCCAACTTTTGCCCAACAGCAATGCATTATGTGCAGTGCATCATCTAAGCCTGTCATTTTACCTCTTTAATTGCAGTTTTCAAATATCATAGTAGCCTCTGTATTTTATTTCCTCTTCAAACTCTACATGGGCCAGCTGTCTATCTTGCCCTTACTTATGTCCAGTGTTGGAAACCTTGTGAAACAATTGTTCTTATTTCTAGAGAGGGGTTTTACAGTTTATAATTAAGGAGGAGTGAAGCATGTTTGTGAACTGTTTTATACAGTATATACTCCCATTTCTCATGCACCCAGAGATATCTGGTTTAAGAATAATATGTAATTTAGTGAATACATATGCTTGTGGAGTTTTTAAACTTTGTTTGCATTTTAGTTTTACTGTTGGAAAAACAAGTGATTATAATTACTGCATTGTGTTAAAAATGTGCATTCTGTTGGTTTGATTATACTTGCTTTACTCATTAGCCAAAATTTTAGGAACCCACTGCATAAAATTGGGCCTCTGTGAGCAGTAAGCTTTAACTAGCACTGCAGGTGTTCTGGAAGGTTTTGAAATATTTATAGCCCAATCCCATCACATTCTTCTTGCTGGATCACTTGTGTGGAATTGAACAGCAAATTCTACTTGTTTTACTGGTTTTTGGTAGGATTGGCACCAGGGAGCTGTTCTAGACAGGAAAATCATTATTCTGCTCCTCAAGGCAGTGGCACATTGCCTACCACTGGCAGTCTTTTGCTTTGACTGGGGGTTACTAATGGTCTGGCCTTGAGGAGCCATTCATATCTAAATTTTGAGCTATTTTGCTGCAAGAAGTGTTTTTTCCCCTTTGGCCCTATTTTCTTATTTATAGTGACACAAAAATGTATTGTTTTAATTGAGAGATCTATAATCCTCACATGTTAATTAAAATGTTTGGAATATCTGAAGGCAAAATCCCATGTGCCATTATGCATTTTTAGTGTTCTGACTGTAAAAGCAGCTATAGGTACAGCTGAAACATTGATCAAATGCCGTGTGATTTGAAGCTTACTAGCTGACTATTTTGTATTTTCAGCGGCTCTCATGGAATGTGCTTTAAAGAGACTGTGCAATTATTCAAAGTAGTTGCAAAAAATGTTGAAAAGACAGTTGATGTTAAGTGTATGTGAATGTAGAATTCTGAAGCAGTTCTGAAACGTGAAAATGATGGTATTTATATTTACATGAACAGCAAGGTCTGGGAAGGTGGTATGGAAGTATTTTCTGTACGCCCCATTAGTAACGGTTACAATTTAAATATTTCTGTAGTTGTTTACATTCCAGGACTTTCTGGATACTGTTTCACTTACGCAATCAAACTCTTCATTGACTTCAAGTTAATCTCCTTATTATTAACTATTTGTTCCCAGCTCACAAATGTGTGAAACAAAAAGTGAAATAAAACTTTGTGACTAGAAATAAAATATAAATATTAAATTGAGGCAACTTCTTAGATGAAATAAAGCTTCAATTATCGATTTAAGATGGATTGAAATGTAGACCAGCAGGTGTGTGGGTCACCAGGACCAGGGAATTACTGTCCTAAAGCATACCAATCTGCTTTATCTGTGAGGGGGCCACTGAAGTGTAGCACCTATCTACACCACCTACCATCCGTGAAGAATTCGTTCTGCACCAGCCTCCCCACTACTTCATGGTTCTTAAGAATAAGCAGTTTTATCTTTAAATGCAGTAAAATTATGCATTTAATGAAAGGGGCTGTGTTTCTCATTCTTTCTTGGTAGACTGTGCCCCCATTGACCTTTGTCAGCAGTCTGAAGCGGAAGGGCTGGCACTTTGACACCACGATCACATCTTTTCATGCTTTCAGTGCCACATTGCCTGTGCTGTTGCCATGTCATCGACTGGACCAACTCTTAGACTACGCGTATTCTCCCTCAACTGCTGGTACGATCAGATTTCTTTTGAATATGTATTTAATACATATTATGCTTGCAATGGTATTATAACTATTAGGTAACCTAAGTAGCAACTTAACTCAGTCAAGTTTCTGCATTGCTGAATATGTAATTTCTGGTTCAGTACTGGCACAGCCAGTGGTTTCAGTACTTGGATCAAGTATCTCTTCAGTCTAGACCAGAGATATCAAATTCAGTTCCTAAAGGGGCCTAGTGCCTTCTGTTTCTTGTTCTAATCACATTCTAAGTTATGTTATTAGTCTAAATATTTAATAAGCTGCATAATTGTAATACGTTTTCACCAAGCTCCAAAGCTATGTACTGTATAGTTAAATGTACCTTTAATTAAATGAATTTCTTGTGAAGTTCAACTGTAAAAGACCTTAACGAAAGTCCTATATATGTCTAATTAAGTTAGTTGTTTAATTGAATACTGAGGTTGGACTCAAAACTAGTACAGACAAGGCCATCCCGGAAATGGGTTTGAGATCACTGGTCTAGATTTGCTACAGAGAACAAGAGCAAACAAAAAAACTATTTCTAGTAATACAATATTTTGGATTTGTATTAGTGATACTGATTTAATTCAGTCTGTTTTCTTCTATTATCCTGTTGGAGTGGTGTGGCATTTCTTTCAGTATTTCTTTTTGCTTTAGGAATAGATTAAAGACAACTTCTCAGAAAAAGGATTTTTAGTAAGTCAAAACAGTATTTGAAACTCTTAAAAACTTTTCTTACATTAACTTCTCTACTTTATGGCATACAAGGTAGTTTCAGATTCCATTCACCATGCTGACAATCATGTGGATAAATCTGTAAGATGAAAACCATAATCAGAAGATGAGGATAGCGTACCTCTCATTGTGTGTTTAAATCACATTGTTTGTGGACAGCCTTTCTTAACGTGCTCAGTCAGCACCATTCAAGTGAAGCTATTGCTGTTAATTGCTAGACCATATTTTATGAGTCATCCCACTGCAGTCCAACTTCCTCAAGTTCAGGGAAGTGGTTAGTACATTATTGTGTGAATAAATCTGTCACATGGATGATTTATGATAAAATGTGAAATGTACAATAAGGTGAAATTAAAGAATACCTGCTTACTTGTAAGTCCTTGTAATCATATTACTTTTTGCTACAGTGCTGTGAAATCTTTGCATATATAATGTTTTTTTCAAAAGGTGTGCAAGCCTTGCCTACAGTTAACACCATTCCAAATTCCTCTACAATACTGTGTAACTTTTGCATTCAATCCCTGTTCTCTTTGCTAAATCCAAGAGTGCTGCTTGTGTCCTCTTTTCTCCTGCTTTGCGGTGCGGTTCTTCTTTCTCATTTACTAGCAATTGAAGTTTCTCGACATCTAGCAGTTACTGATTGATACTCATGGATATTTTACATGCTGCAGATAATAGTGAGAAATTCTTTGGGAGACCAGCTTCAGCCTGTGTAATTAATTATATCCTTGCCATCCTGCCCTCATTATGTGAGATCTCTACGGATAATCAAAGGGTTATTCATGACGACATTCGGATAAAGCTCAGCTGTCTTTGTTTGTCTTCCAGGGGTCTCCGTTACCTCAGCCGGCACTGCTCAGCGCGCTATGAAATGATAGGGGAGTTACTGAATAAGGAGGAGTATGACATTGCATTGCTGCAGGAGGTGGGTAGGAGGCAGAAGCCCCTTGAGCTGTTTACATGGTTAGAATTTGTCGAAGGTGGGACAGCTCTCTAAAAGCTTGCACCGTCCATACCTCACTTGTAGCTGTCACCACCTGCTGCAGACTTGTGACTGCGCTTTGCAAACTGACTGGGCAGCTTTTGTAATTGGTTGCCATTTACATGTTGCTTTATAAAGAAATAACCTTTGACAGAATGTGAAATGCACCAGAATTGCGCAAATTATATTTTCGTCCCAAGAGCTACAAGCTTTGCCATTCTTATTTGTATTGTTTCGTGTTACAGTGAATGTTATACATATACGCTTTCAGTTGTTACTAAAATATTGATATACAGAAGCTTCTTGCTAACAGGATCTGTTTATTAGCTGCAGTTTATTGTACCTTTGTTAGTTTAAAAGTGTGGTATTAAGTTAAAACGGACTTGTATTAAAGTGAATCTCTTGATGGAAGAGAAGGGGATGATTTAAGGATAGTCCCGCAGCAATAAATTAATAAACCATTACTGTTAATATGTCAGGGTTATTTAGTAAATGACTAAGTTGGAAATGCTCACTTATCACAAAGTTAAAGTGTAGATTCAGCCATATTTAAATCTCAGTAAATGCACTGTGAAATGCCTGGATATCCAAAACGGAAGCTGGTTAAAAAAAATGACATTAATTCTGCTTTTCCAATCCTAGCTTCTGCTTTCTTATTTATTCAGTCACCATTTCATGTGCATATTCAACATTTTTTTTTTATCATTTGTGCTTTGACCATCCATGCACAGCACATCAGTGTGTAGCCATCATATAATATTGATAATCTGTACAGAAAATTATGCCTTATTATTAATTTCTGTGAAAAGCTAAACTTATGTCAGTTATGTCGTCTTCTCAGTTATGATGATGCATTTCGGATCTGGTTTAAGTTTTGAGATTACTGAAATTTATAAGGGAATAAACATTGTAGGTAGCCATTTTTAGTAAACTAAAAAGTTCCCCTTCTCTTCCTTTATGTATTTATGTAAATATCTAATACATAAGTCTTTATTGAGTGATATATAGATTTTTTTTGTTGTACACCTAGCTCAACAATATGAATTATAAAGGCAGAAGAATGGAAATTGTCTGAAGATGTAAATTTTATAGCACCTTATAGCTGCTCTCTCTGTATGATTTACTGAGTGTAAATCAATATCAACATTTAGTCTGTCTAGGATCTTGTTGTACAAGTGTACCAGTAATTATAATCTTATGTAGAATTTTATTATTGAAGAATGAGAACAAAGGCTAACTTTTGCCAACTCCCTTTTCAGTATCTGAATGATGCCACGTGTTTAAACAGGAGAATGTTCTAAACCCACTAGAGATGGATTGTGTATTTAGATGTTAAGAACCGTTAACTTGGAATTTCTCTGTTTTCTTAGGTCTGGAGTGAGAAAGACTATATGTTCCTGAAAAAGAAACTAACATGTAGCAATCCCCACTCCCATTACTTCAAAAGGTGAATGAAAGCTTTCCCACTTACACCAGCACTGTTTACTTTATTTTTTAACCTTTCTTCTTCACCTGTTTTTGTTGTCTTTACACAAAACTGTCATTAAAATATAACATATAGATACAACATATTGGTTCTTCTTAAAGTCTGCATTCCGGAGCACTGTAATTCTCCTCTTGTATTTACACCTCATACCTGTATTATAGTGAAGTCTGATATTTTTTTATGATTTTAAGTGTGAGGTGAACTATGACAGAAGTGTTACCAGCTACAAGCCTGATCTTGTCAATCTTAGAAGTTTGGCAACACTTAGTCTAGTTAGTATTGGGATGGGAGAACTCTATGAAAGACCAGGTTGCTACAGGACGTGGCATTATTGGACCAGTTGGTGGTCTCTACCCTCCTGGACGAATTTCCAAAAAAGGAGACATCGTGTTGTAGAAGTTGCCATCCATTGGAAGAGCCATTAAACCTGGTCCTGAGTACAGTCACTAGTACAGCCAGCAGCCATATCACCCTGCAACTCACAACTGGCAACCCACTGAAGCTAAGCAGGTGTGAGCCTAGTTAGTACCTGGATAGGAGACCTTCTGGGGACACTATACTGTAAACAGGCACCGTCCTTCGGATGAGATGTAAAACCGAGGTCCTGACTCTCTGTGGTCATTAAAAATTCCAGGGTGTTTCTCGAAAAGAGTAGGGGTGTAACCCCGGCATCCTGGCCAAATTTCCCATTGGCCCATACCAATTATACCCACCTATGAATTGGCTTCATTACTCTGCTCTCCTCCCCACTGATAGCTGATGTGTGGTGAGCGTTCTGGCGCACTATGGCTGCCGTCGCATCATCCAGGTGGATGCTGCACATTGGTGGTGGTGGAGCGGAGTCCCCATTACCTCTAATGCGTTTTGAGTAGAGTGTCCAGAAAAGCACTTTATAAGTGAAAGCAATTATTATTATTATTATTATTATTATTATTATTATTATTATTATTATTATTATTATTACTACTACTACTACCAGGGCATTGTCCATAAAATTAGAGGTCTTATCCCTGATATCCTGGAGGGTAGCCCTTGTACTGGGCTACCCAAAGCTCCTTCTTAATTCAATAAGAACACTATAATTCAATACTTTAAATAAGTAATCTGCTACAACGTCCACATGGACAAATAAACACCTCTAGACTGTAACTACAGTAGCAGTAACTACAGTAAATAACCTGGAGTTGTTCACTTCTGAGTGTTTTTCATTCAATTGTATTGTGCATCACCACAGATGCAATAGAAAGCCACAGTTGCAGTGTATGTCCACTAGATGGCGAAATGTACCCGTTATTTCATAATCGGTGATTATGAAATTCAGAATTACAGCCCAGGCTTTATTTTTAAATATGTTTATTGAATTTATACAACTGAAAAAGTTGTTAAAGGATTTCGAAATTCTTACTTGCTGAATATTAGGTTTTGTATTGCTTTTCATTGATTGTGGTTGTTTCAGCTAAGTCTAATTTTCTCAGCTTGCTCTAGAAAGCTTTGTGTTATTAGTGTGCTTTGTGCTCGCACAAATTTCTCAATTTCCAGTCCTCTAAATTTGCACGTTTCTGGTTTTACTTGCCTTAAAATATATGTGTACCACTTCTTAATTTAGGACATATAAGTTCTCAATTTAACACGCTTGCGTGCGGCCAGTAACAGTCTCTTGATGAAGGTACTCTGTGTATCCCCTGCCACGCCCCAGGATTAAAATTGCTTTGCTTGGGTGACACATATGCTGCTGGACAGTCTTTGTCCCGGTGTCCTTCCAGCCACCAACTGTCTCCATTTCCACGGTTCACACTAATTAAATCTATAAAATATATTTGTCTTAGTTTGTCCATTGTTCATATGGTGTAAAATCAATAAAAACCCAAAACAAAGTAAGCTACAGTTGACTTAAAATCAAACCTCACTGCAAAGAATTTGTAAATAAAACTTAATTCAACTTATTTTTTTTTAACAATGACAATTGTCAAGCATTTCATTCAAAAATTAAAATTATTATAAATAATTATGCAATTAATCAGCTAAAAATGCTTTAAAAACTTTAAGTGGTTTTTAAAAGGCTCTCTGAGTAAGAGGGCTAAAGATAGCGGTGCAGTCTAAATGCACCTTTGGGCAGACAACTCCACCCATTTTACATGAAATTGTTAAAAATGAACAAACATTCGTTGTAAAACAGCTATATACATTTTATATGAATAAATGTGTATAGACTGTGTATGCAGTACACTACACCTGCAATTGTAACTACTGATGTTTTATATGGAAATTGTAAATGGTTTACTTCACTTGATTAATTTAGATGGTATGAAAATGCATGGAAACATTTTAAAATGTATTTGTGAAAACTTTAATTTGTTAATTAACTGTAGTTAAATTTTGTCGAAACACATACTACCAGAATCTGTTAGAATACAGGATCCAAAGGGCTAAACGGTCTTTTTTCATTCCATACTGTTCTTATGTTGTTAGACCTATACATTTGAGGATCACACAGTGCAGGTTACAGTTTGGAGGGAGAGTCTTACAGGGAAAAAAATAAGGCCTAACACCCACGTTGGTTCTTTACTTTTAGAGATGTTTGTAAGAAGATACTTTCAACACAATATGTTGAGTTCATTACACTTTAGAACTGCTGTGACTGAACAAGGCTCAGCACGCTTGTCATAGCAAGGGTGCACCTTGGTTATTTTGAGAAACTAGAAGTAACTGGAGCCTGTGCAAGCCAAGGATTATTTATCCATGCCCAAAGCCTTCCTCATGGAGGAAAAACCCAGTCCAAATCCTTCAGGAAGATAACAGGGTTTTTTAAATATTTTAAAGACCTTCATCCAAATGTGTACAGAGACATTGTGTACCAGTGTTAAATCATGGATTTAATGTTGCATATGCTGTTGATTGACGGCAATCTAATGTTTCCAAAGCACATTATTGGTTCTCAGGGGTGATACCATTGAGTCATTAAGTAATGATTAAAAAGATCATTAAAAGACATTTTTCTAGTCTCACTACAACTTTTTCTACTCACCCAACATTCCCATAAATACACAAGTAATAGGTTTATTCCATGCTGAAAAGAGAAGAAAGAAAACACTGCTCCATGGCCGAAACGTTGTGTTTTCTTTCTTCTCTTTTCAGCATGAAATAAACCTATTACTTGTTCCTTTGCAGACTACGCATGCTGATGCAGCTACCCACCTGAACGAATTCCCATAAATACTGTATAAATATTAAATACAGCATATTTGTTTTTGAATAATTCAAAGCTTCATAAAGCAGGGCTAACAATATTCAGCGAGGTCATAAAAAAGGTTCTATCCTCTTTTTAAAAAATCACTAATTATTAGTGTAAATCTATATACGGAATAGGAAACTTAATGAATAACTCATATGCAATTTTATGACTTAATTTTACTCACCCCTAAGAACCAATAATTTGCTTTGGAAACATTAGATTTATGTAAAAAAATGTTTCCTCAGAGTCCATTTCAGTCTCAGACATACTGCTACTAATAGTGACAACTGTTGCTGAAGTATTATGGTTTTTAGGGTACCATATACATATTCTGTAAGTGGCTGACTAGCCATAAGTCATGTGAAATATTATAGCATATACAACATACTCTAGGAGCTTTTTTAACCTTATACTGCTGAATCCGGAAAGTGTTTAAAAGCAGTGTTACTTTATCTCGGGTTAAAAAAGAAATGGTTTGCTCATGTACCGTGGAAGGCCACAGTTTTAGTGTCAGAGTAAAGCAAGGTGAAGAAGAGACCAAACTGAAAGTGGGATTCAATGACATTGACAGGCTGGGTATAAATAGTAAAGATTCCCAGGCTCCTCTTATCTAGCAGCCTGCTCCCCTATTAATTGCAGGGCTGTCAAAGAGGCCTGCCCACTTTCCCAGCTGTGCCAGTCAGAAGCCCAGAATAATTACAACCACATACATATGCCACAGATAGTACTAATCACATGTGCCATAGGTAGGACCTAGAGTTTATCCTACCCACATGACCTTTAGTGCTCCTAATTTGTAATTTAGGCATTAGGCTTAGAACTTAGGCAGTTTAATTTCAGAAATTGTTAGGTAAATAGCACAGGATCTGTGATGCAGTGCAGTACTAAATGTATGTTTATCAATTAATTAATTTACGTAAGTAAAGAAACATATGAACACACACATACAAATTACATCAAGAAGAAATTAATTGGGTGTATGAATATGTTCAAAAATATCCACCTGATTGAAGCAGGTAACTTAATTTGTGTAACCTGTAATTTATCATTGAACCATACTTAAAAGATAACATGAGGCTGACATGTAAAATGAAGCAAAAAAACAAATGCACTAAATGAAAGACAGAAACAGAGAGGGAGCTCTTTGTAGAAAAATACAAAGCTAAAGAGCACTTGGAAATCTGACAGGCTGTAATTTATGATTTGACAGAGACATTGCACTAAAATTTGCTTGAACACAATGATCATTCCAGGATACTGTATGTGCATTTCTCTTCAAACATGATAAACCGGAGGGCCTTTCCAACAGCAAGTCAGCTAACACAGGAATATTTACTGCAAGCTACAGATTTTCATGAAAACAAAGACATTATCAAAACATCAGACAGCGTATCCATAGCTTTTGGCAAATCTACAGATGTTAAAAATAACTGTTTTGCTCATGTTGTGTGCTTTACAAGGACAATAATATACCAGTGGACTAACTGTTATTCTAACAGAAACTGTTTCTCTGCAAAAGCATGCATGCAGTTGGTTACAGATTACAGTAGCACAGGGCATTGTGGAATGTTTAAAGACATTTGACCTTGATTTAAAAAGTGTGACTGAGTGTGTCTCAATGCCAATAACCATCTAAGGCTAATTATATAATCGAGGCATCAATGGACAATTCATTGACATGCTTTACATCTTGTTTTCAAATTTAGTATGTGACAAGTAATGCCCGTATTGTAGCCCTTGTGAGTAACACACTGTATGGACAAGTAAGATCCTAAAAGCAAACAAGCTTGTTTTAAACATCACATGACATTAAATATATATTTTAGAGAGCATCTTAGAGACAGAAAGACTGTACCTTACCTATTAAGCTGCTTTCTGAGACCTGTATAACATGATGGGGCTATTGGTGTCCTGCTGCAGAATAATTCCATAAATCTGACAAAAGTCATATGTTGTGTGTTAAGAATTATCTATTGCCCCAGTTGCATTTTTTTATTTTCTGAAATGTTCTGTTCAGGAACAAAGCCAGGAACTGTAAACCTGTTTATAATAATACTCAAATAATACTACATTTCTCTGCTTATTTTAACAAATTATATACATTTATACTTGCCGAGATTCATCAAATAAATATATGTTGGAAAATTAAACAAAACTGGGAAATGAAAAAAAGTATCGAGGAGCAAATACAGTAAACAGTGCAGTTCAGTGAAAGAAAGTGTCTATTGTTGCATTTTTCTGTAAAATGGAATTGTCTTACCCATTCTTCTTTTGTGGATCTGTGTTTCAGTGCCGAAAAAAAAAAATACAGCATCCATGCAATTGACTATGGGTGACAATATCATTTAACTGTTTGCTTTAAGCTTGGAAATATTTTTTCAAATAATTAACCTACATTCATTACACTGCCATTTTCTTTTTCATAGTATTTGTATTTGTCCACAAAGCTACAATAGAAATGGGAGCATATTTGTATTCAACCTGCACACTTATTTTGTGTTGAATATCCTGAAAGTTGTGAGCTGATAAAAATATAAAGGATCATTAGGAACCTGTCTTAATTATGTTTAATTAAGAACTATACATAGTGTACTTGGCTGTTAATTTGAAGTATTATAAGCTGATTAATCCAATATTTGTCAGTGTGGATCTTTTGCATTTAATGTGTTATTTTTCAGAAACTTCATGGTAAGTTTTAGCAAACTGTGCTTATTGTGGGATCTGCAGTGTGTAGGCATTGTGTCAGTGATCAGTATTTCTTTATCTGAAATATTCTTATAGGTATGGAGGACACAGCTTACAAGTACAGCTTAACAAGCTTACTGTATCAGACCCTGCATTTTCTTACTAGCAGGCTAAAGTGAGGGTTTGGGTAAAAGCCAGCATTTCTTTGAACCTTTTAATCAGTGGTTGTATTTAATGACAAAACTGTAAGAATCCACCTTTCCCAACCGTTAAATTTTCACTAACGGGTTTATGCTAAAAATTACCAATAAATGTCAGTTCCAGATCTACTCTCATGTAAAAGACATATCAATAATAACACACATGATATGACTAAATGTTGAAAATGTTTAGTTTTATGGGATTGTAACTGTCATTTGTCCTTGTAATTAGGTTGATATCATCCAGACAAACAATTTAATGAATCGATTAGATTATTTGGGTAGGTAGAACCTTGATGCTTATACAAACATCTGTGGTTTCAGGACTGTATTACAAAATTAAAATAAAAAACACACAACCATGGTAATAATGACACAGTTAATGTTTTTTTTAATTGTATACATAAGGAACTCTGGTATTCTGGCACTCTGTTGTGGTATTGCATTCTACAATAGTGCCAGACAACCATCAGAACACACTCTTAGAAAAACTTCTAGATTGCTTTCTTTCAATCAGTACTAGAGTGAAGTAAAGAATAATATTGTGTAACTGTCATCTGAGAAATCCATGTTTTCGTGCAGGAACAGCAATAATAATTGATTGGTTCGTTTTTATTTCAGTGGAGTAATAGGAAGTGGGCTTGCTGTGTTCTCCAGGCATAAAATCCATGACACATTTCTCTACCGCTATTCTTTGAATGGTTATCCCTACATGGTGAGTTTTTGCGAATGTTTTACCAAGTCAAGAAACTTATTTTTTCATAATTTTGTTTTTTCTTATAATGCTTCCCATTTTGGTATCAATTCTTAATCGCATGTCTCCTCAACTCTTGTAATAGTGTGAAAGAGGGGAAGCCTGTGTATCTCTCATCTCACTCGCATCATTTTTTTTTTTCAATCTGCAAGCTAGTAGCATCACTGGCAGAGTTAAAACACTAAAATACACTAAACAAATGTTGGCAGAAGCTGTGATGCAGCTTCTTGTGAACACTAAATATTTAAAGTGGCAAACCATTGTAGTTCTGTGACATTTTGAAGATATCTGCAGCATCTTTGGAGGTAGCCCACTGAGATTTGTGATCAGGTTTGTGCTGCTTCTTGGGGAAAAATACTCACCAATTGCCCAATTTTGAACCTGCCACCTCTGGGCTATTCAATTAAACTCAAGCTTTATTGTCCCCTAGGGTAAAAAAAAAAGTTGGGCACAGTCAAACACAACACTGACAAATAAACATCACGAAAAGGGAAGAGAATACAGTAGTGTTACAGGAGATAAGAAACAAGAGACCAGGTAGTTACTTTGCATTGTTTAAGAGTGTAATTACAGTGGGAATGAAAGATTTCCTGAGTCTGTTGGTTTTACACCTGGGGGCACAGAGGTGTCTCCCAGATGGGAGAAGTGTGAATTCACTGTGGAGGGGGTGGGCACACACTCCATGATGCTTTTGGCTTTCTTTGTCACCCTCTGTAAAGGATACTTAGGTTGATTTGATTATTCCCAATTATTTTGCCACTTATATTCACTAATTTACCCAGCCTATTACAATTACTGGTACTTCTGCTGCCAAACCAGCAATTGAAGCAGTGTGTTAAGACACTTTCAGTGAATGATTTTTAGGAAAGTGTAAGAATAGTTTTATCTACCTTAAAGTAGCTGAGTTTCCTAAGAAAGAAGAGTCTCTGTTGGCCTTTTTTATAGTGTCACAACATTTGTCCCATTTTGTCCCATTTTAGGTATCAATGACCAGTCCCAAGTGCTTATAGTCATCGACAATTTCAACAGGCTGACCATCAATTATAGTTGGTTGAGGGGGTGTGGTATTTTTCATAAAATCAATAACCAGTTCCTCTGTTTTTGAAACGTTTAACTTTAGGGAGAACTCATTGCACCAGTTAGTAAAATCATTTAAAATGTGTCCTTTAATAAACTAACCAGGGCTGTGTCATCAGCAAACTTAATGAGATATCTGTCGGTTTGTTTGCTTGTGCAATCATTAGTGTACAAAATGTCCAGCAGAGGGGACAAGACACAGCCGTGTGGTGATCCAATTGATGTGTAGATAATGTAGCACTTCCCCAATTTAACTTGTTAGTTAGGAAGTCTGGTTCTCACCTTATCAAGTTACCATTCCGATTGAAGTGCTTTGAGAGTTTCTGTGCAAGCAACAGTGGTTGTATTGTATTGAAAGCGGAGGAGAAGTCAACAAATAAAATCCTTACAAAGGTCCCAGGTTGGTCCAGATGTTGATAGACCAGATATAACAATGTGTGAATTGCACCGTCTACTTCCCTCCTTTCCCTGTATGCAAACTGCAGGAGGTCATTGAGGGCTTGTATGCTCTTTGTGATGTGTTGCTTCACTATTCTCTCAAGACTTTTCACTGGGAGAGATATGAGAGCAACTGGCCTGTAGCTGTTGAGGCCACTAGGCTTGGCAGTTTTAGGAATAGGAATTTTATATTGGGAAATTATATTGGAAATCTTTACTGCATTCTCTTTAGGGTTGATATAGACAAGTGTAATAAAAAGCTGTGGAAATTCTCAAGGGAGATAGAAGGGGCACAGAGAAACACTGAGCAGTTCAATGTCAGGCGTGCACACTCTCTCCTGGACAGTAATGTTCTGGCACCAGCGATTGTTTATCATCAAGCAGTGATTTGCCGTGATTTTTACCTGTGCTTTCAGGATCTCTGTCCAGCCGTGCAGGAACTGCACGCTGGCATGCAGTTCATCTAGGTTACTCCTCAATGAGCGCACGTTCAATAGGATGACGGTGGGCAGCAGGAGCTTATTCCTCCTCCGCCGGAGCCTCTGTCGCAGATGACCCACTTTGACACCCTACACTTTGATCTGGCACTTTTAATGCTTTAATTATTGTAGGACATTAGAATAGATATTGGAATATTAGTAAAGTTTAAGAATCAGGTATTAGAAAAGTTAGACGTTTCAAATCTTGGTAAACTTAACAATGCGCAAATTATCTTTTTAGAATCTAGCAGCTGATCAGTGTCTTCCATTTACTTCCTTTTGTTTGTCACCTGACATTACCATCTACATCATGATTAACAGTATATTTAAGACTGGTTTGCCTAAACCTTGCAACAGGACAATCACTTTGATTAATGATTTGTACAAGGTTAGTGATTTGTTCATGTCATTCCTGGACTTTTCCTTACCAACATCAAATAGACTTGTTCAAATTTGAAAAACCCTATCAAATATGAAACCCCACCTGAATCATTTTAAAGCACATATTACCATCTTCATTTATGATGAATTGTTGACCATCCAGATATTTTTGTAGTAGCTGAAAGAAGTGTTTTATAGTTTTTGTAGTGGAATAGGTAGTATGTGTACAGGTACTATCCTCTAATAGAACCTCTCCTATAGTCAGTAATATAGATGTTTTCTAGCAGAATGTTCATCTTGAAATTTTTGGTGGGAGGGATTGTGTCCATCATCTACATACTAGATTGTTTAGGTTAATGAATATCGATTTGATTTGATAGTGCATTTAAAGAATTATTGACTTTCACATTCGAAATGGGAGCTCAACTTGAGAGTACACGATCACACAACTGAATGTGCTCGAGAAGACTGACTTGTTGCCTACCCTGCATACATTTTGATATTCAGATGATGGTGAACAACTTTACATATCTAAGCAAGGATAGTCAACTTATGTAAAGTTTCTTTTGTTTTATGTATATAATGGTTAAAATATATAATATCATGGCTATGTTTTACTAACCTTTTAAAGGGACATCAGAATCTTAAACAGATACTTGCAGTTGCAGGTTCTGCTTTTATTAAGTGTATGGACAGACATGGTTCACAGAGGGTTAAGTTTAGAAACAGTATCTAAATGTCTGCATCAACAGTGTGGTTACGGAGGTTGATCCACACTCCAGCAACTCTGTTTAAAGAAGGGCCACCTGTTTTCCGTCTTGCTTCTTGGCCAATTCACTTTGATCATGTTCCCTGGGTTCAAATGTTCAATTCCTTTCAATACTATGAATATATGAATTTTTTATCTGTGTTTTGTTTTTAAAAGATTCATTTCTCCTTAGTCTTAGTCTTTCTATTCAGTGTTCATTTGTTTTAAAAGTTTTATGTTAAGGTATGAGTTGTTGTCTGTTAATCATCTTTTCATCTGTCAGGCACACCATGGTGATTGGTTTGGGGGGAAGGCTGTGGGAATGGTCATCTTAAACATCTGTGGAATGACTATCCATGTCTACGTGACACATGTGAGTCAGAGCATATGTTGTCTGCCTGTCAGTCTTTAAAGGTCCATTATCAAGGTTATCAATCTATACATTTATTCAAAAGTGTAGCATTTTTGAGAATTTAGATATATTTTTTTCTTTCCTTTCAGGTTTTGCTAACAGAATTAGCTGTGATATGCTGTCAAGAGAGTGTTATAATAGAGTTCAGTGGCAAGTCTCAGTAACCTGCATTCTGCAGCATTAGTGAATTGTTACATGTGTAACTGTTAATTCTGCCTGGATACAGCCCATGTTTTAATGTGATCTACAGTTCTCTCTGTTGTTGACATGAACAAATTTATCTAGTCACTATCTGGTCTGTATACCGTTAATGATTTTTTTTTATAAATGAAAATAAAGCATAAGTTATGTTATATGAATTAAGACACAAAGGCAGGTGTTTTGACATAAAATAATAGTGATTCTGGATATCCTGATGGATGTGGCAGACGTTAAATTAATAGTTTAATTGATATTTTACAATTTGATAAGTAAACTGTAGGTTATTGTGTTGAAACTTTGTTTTATGTTGCATGTATAGTATAAAGAATGTGTGATTGGTAGGGGGAGGCTCAATTCTTTGAAGATCACCTGATTGGTTAACTTGAAACATTGTGCTTGAGAGCAATACACTTGACTTACTGTGTGTGTTGCCCTATCAGGTATATTGTGCCAGAGCAGCCAGGAAGTGCAGAAAATGAATGAATCTGATAGACATTACATTAGGGAAATTAATAATTACACAGTAGCGATCTCTGATTGTGTTTATTTTAAATACAACTGTTTTACCGGGCTTTTGCCCTGCATGTATGTCCATCCTATTATATAGATATTAAATGTGTTTAAATCTCATGTACTCAGCATCAAGTTTATCAGTAGTTGAAAGTACCATACTGTAAATTGCCCCCATATTTAAGATGGTACAACATTATATCATGTCACTGTATTAATTTAATTTAATGGTTTCTCTTTGCATGGTTTAACTAAAACCAACACTAAACAGGATTACTGTATTCATTATCACCTAATTACTTTTAAAACTGGGTTTTAAGATTCATAGATAATTAATGTGTTTGAAAGGGAAATTTAAAAGGGCAAATGACCTTATACTGAAATGTAGACTGTGCTCAGACTTGTGATGGCATGTAACAAAGTTTTAGGTATGGAAAGAGAACTTTTATTATATTTTTTTAAATGTTTTATGAATAAATGATAAGTGAATTGCATTTATAGAGCTATAGCTTTTTCATATAAAGATTTAGGTTTAAAGTTTTTACGTAAACATTTAAATAATTATTTGATGACTTGAAGTTTTTGTGTGTAAATTGAAGTAACACTTTCATTTAAATTACAGTTGTTTCTTTTTATAACATTTGTCCTAAATAAAAGTTTGTAGTGACACCTATATTTTGGATACTTTTGACACTGTTATTTCAAAGTTAGATTCTTAGGGTGGTCAATTTCAAAATGTCTAAAAATATGACCGCTCACTGTGGTGACAAAAGGGTCAATCTATAGTGTACGTATATCTTTAGTATGTTATATATGTATTTAATAAGTATTTGTAAATATTTAAGTCATTGTTAACAATAATTATTTTTAAGAATTATGCATAAAAGAGTACTCTTGAAATATAAATCAGTCAGGAACTGAAGAGTTGTCAAAACTTTAAATCTAGGTATTTAACCCATCTGAGAAAACATCAAAAGGCATATTTTGAGAAAGAAAAATGCATGCGCTGGTGTAATTTATCTAAGAAAAGTGTCCCTGACATGTTTTCAGTTTTGAAATGGAAGTGTTCACAAAAATGTTATTTCCTGTATGACTTACCTAAATTGTTGAGTAGTTTTTCATGTTTTGTGTGAATTTAAATTTTCCCAAACAAAATGTTAATGTTAAGTGTTTTTTTTTCCTGAGTTTCCCAGTGGCACAGAAGTGTTTTAGGAGGTATTAGTATTCTTAACAAGGTTAATTTACAGTGTCTTCCACTTATATTGGACCTTTAAATATGATTTAGTCAAGAAATGTTTTAGTGGAAATATTTTACACAAGCTTTGTTTTAAACTAAAATGTAATTTCTTTAAATTTACATCATTTATCAATTTATAAAGATGGTACATTTCCATGGATGTGAGAATCACTGCTTATGAGGCATAGTTGTATAATCATTCACAGCTGGGATAAACTTACTAGGGTATTTGGATGGTAGATTAGGGGGAAAGCATTTTCTAATTCTCTTGTGAAGTGCACTATATTTGTAGGTCAGTAACTTAATGCTGAAAACTGCACTTACCCTCAAAGGTATCACACTTGCAGTTAATAGAGGGGAGGGGGAGATAAAGTAACTGGTTGGTCTTACAGCCATGATCTTTCTCTGCTATAGCTGCATGCAGAATACAGCAGGGAGAAAGATGCCTACCTGCCTCACCGTGTGGTCCAGGCATGGGAGCTGCTTCAGTTTATCAGGTAGGAGAGAGATTGTGTGTCATTGTAGGCCCAGCACAACCAGTTTTAAATATTGGCCAAATGCATTAACTCATCAGCAAGTCACATGAAAAACACATGCTGAATATTTGCCTGATTTTTTAGGTAACACTCAGAATCAATTATTAGTTTAAGCTGTTTGCTGAAGAGTGATGCCATCTTAGAACAATGCTTTAAACAGCATTACAAAGTGTGATGCTGTGCAATTGTTGATGTGCATTTAATTAAAGAGCAGCTGCAGTCCCAATTTCTCATACTGGTTCTTAAATCTCGGTAACAAAATTAATTGTGACACCGTCAATCAAAATTGTACTAATTCTGAATTAAGCACAAAATCGTGAACGTACGGTATAGTCGCCATCTTTTGCAAATCCCTGGTCTCGACACGGACAAAAGCGAGAGTTTCCCAGAATTGTGACGTGGAGTAGCCCTTCCTGCTCACTTGTCACTGTAATGCAATGCGAAGTATGAGTGAATAAGTACAGGTTGTGCAGCAGACATTTCACCACAGAAATGTTCCAACATGATCTGCATGCAGAGTTAACAAGTAAGTTGAATCACCAAAGCTGTCTTGAAGTTGAGAGCAATATTTCTGTTGCATTAAAACAGATGTATTCACAAGCTTGCTTTTTTACAATATAATAGGGCTGCACACATCATCGGAAGTTTGGTTGCCTCATTCTGAATTGCAGAATATCGCACTGTGTATCCTAGGAGATGTGTATATTTTGCTTTTGTTTTTTTTTATGTTTTGAATGTGCTCATCAATGTTGATGCTTTCTAACCCTGAAATGTAAAAATAGTGATGCATTTTCCCTTTAAGATATTAAGATTTCTAACTGTTAAGAGTTATCTTGTTATTTGTGATTTGGAATGACTCTTAATGAATACATGATTCAGAATGAAGCTGGAATAAGCTTTTCATTGCTGTCCAAAGTGTATTATACCAAAGTCAACTTAAGAGAGCAAACAATAAAACTGATTTCTTTCCCTGCAGGCACACTTCAGGCCATGCAGATGTGGTGATTTTGGGAGGGGATCTGAATACACACCCCCAGGACCTGGGCAGCCGTCTGCTCTGTAGCTACACGGGGCTCAGGGACAGCTACATTGAAGCCAAGACTTTTGATGTGAGTCCTCAACAGGGTGTCTGATTTATTCATACTGTACATGTACATTAGTTATAGTATGTTTGAGCACTAAAGGATAGGATAGTATAGTAGACACTAATTTAACAGATAATGTTATCTAAAGAAGTTACAGTAGGCAGCTGTGTCAGGATGCAAGCTGCTGAGGAACAAGTAGTTTAATTCAATGACTTAAAATAATTCTGCCTCTTTCAAGTCCGTGGTCTTTATCTGATGTAGCTTACAATCAGTTACTGAATTATAAGAATATAAGTAGTGTAAAGTGATATAGTGGCTAAGGCATTTTACTATACAACAATTCACTTACATACACAGAAAAGTGTTGTTTCAAAGTAAGGAAAGCAATGCAATACAGGGATTGTAGCAAATGAGGCAAAGGATAATAATGCAGTACAGTTGAGAAAATCTATTAGAATTATGGATTAAAGACCCTAAGCAGGGATAGGTTGTAGGATCAATAAGTGTTTCAGCAGGGTGCTTGAAGTAGTCAGAGCCTCTGATAAAGAAAACCTTTTTGAATGCTTTCCTCATTGATCTGATGGTAAAAGCTATGGTATTTTTTCAATAGGGCTGTGAAGAAGGCATGACACTCATTCCACAGAACCCTTTCGTCAATAAGAAAGAAATGGTCCCTTTTGAAAAAGGGATTAGAATTGACTACATTCTGTTCAAGGTGAGCGACAAATATTCTGCATGCAAATCCTTACATTAAGATGTTTGTCTAGGACAGCAGATAACTATGAAATTTCACAGCACAATATAGCATGAAGTAATTATTGCAGTCTACGAGATCTCTGGGATTCTCAAGCAAAATTACACATACACCTAGGATGTTCCTGAAGCAGCTGATAGTGATATCATCAGAAGAGCCCATCCTGTAAAATCATTGGGGGGTTTCTCAATTTTGCTATTTAGAGCATAAGCTTTTTAGTGAGTAAAGGGTAAAAATGTAAGTCCCAAACAATTTAATAAAACAAATTAATAAAATGTCTTTTAAAATACATTTTCAGGTCACATGCTCCTTTTTTAAAAGAACTCTTTGCCTACTTTCTCATACAGTTTTCAACCAATATGAAAGAGGTTCCAACTCAATCCATCCCACTAGTTGAGCTTGCACAATCACAATGTTTTTTTGGGGTACTGTCCTGTGCTTTAAATTCAATTCAGTTTATTTTTAAATAGTGCCTTTCACAACAAGGTTGCCCCAAGGCACTTAACAATGCAAGTGACCATACATTTTGTCAATACGGAACAGAAGACCAGAAGACAACACAGGAGAGGAACCAAAAACCCTCTAGGGGTCCAAGGTCAACTGGTTGCCCAACCCCTGTGGGCATGCTTACATAATGTAATTAAAAAGGAAATAAATGAATGAAGTTATTAATCCATCCATCCATCATGTCTTCTATGTGTTAGTTCTCCATGCAGATCTCTGTAGACCAGCAAAATCCTCCTTAATTACAGCTATATCCACGATGTTCCTCTTGGATCCGTGGCAATGATGCAGCATCCAACTCAGACGGTGCCCAGCCTGGGCACCATCCAGATATTTGGGGAGGAGAATAGGATAGTTTGGTCAAAACAGATTTATCTACCTGGTGGGCCAACATAGAGACACACAATGGCATGTACAGCAGAACCAGCAGCCATGGTTGCAGCAGGCTATAATGTAAGGTGTAAGTAGGCTAGGCTGAAGTAATAGGTCTTCAGTCTGGATTTGAATACTGAGAATGACTCAGCATCCTGAATATGGGGTGGGAGACTGTTCCATAAGATAGGGGCCCTGTAACTAAAGGCTTTACCGCCAACTGTTATTTTATTAATATGTGGAATATGAAGAAGACCTGCATTCTGTGATCTAAGCAGGCAACTGGTTATTATTAATAAGTTCCATTAGATAGACAGGTGCCTGACCTCTGAGGGCCTTGTAAGTAAGTAGAAGGATTTTGAAGTCCGCCCTGTACCTGACATGAAGCCAATGAAGAGAGATAAGTATGGAGGTTATATGGTCGTACTTTCTGCTCCTAGTAACAATTCTAGCTGCTGCATTCTGAATTTGTTGTAAATTAATAGAAACATAGTTCCATCTGCCAATACAGTCAACACGTCACAATTTCCAGTAGACTTAAATGTTACATATTTCTCTCTTTTTTGTTCACTCTTACAGACAAATCAGAGCTGGCATCTATCAGCATTGGCTGTTTGATTCATAATATCATTGTTTTTTTTGCATAAAGAAACCTCATGAGGAAAATCAGTTGGTATATTTTACTTCATAGCTACAGTACTTCATACGCTAAACAAAATTATTAGTCAGATAATTGGAAATCATTCATACAAGACAAAGTCAATCACAAATGAGTTTGTTCATGAAAGCATATGCTATGAAAGTCAGTGCTCAACAAGCATTTGTTTTTGCACATACCATTGTCTTGAAGTCACTGGAAGCAATGCCAATGTTTCACCAACACAACAGTTGTTTCTTCAGTTTCAATGATACCCATGATCTTACTTTTGAACTTACTTCACTTTTTAAAATAATTATTTCAGGTAGGTTTATTCATTTTTATTCAAGTAAGGTTAACAGCCTTGACTTGACATAATCCACCAATATGGGATGAGTCTTTTTTTCAATCTTATTTTCTTAAAAAATGCTTTATATTCATGCCGATGTGATGATTCTGGTGCAACACAGAGTTGACCTGTATACTGTTCTGTCTCTCAGGGCTCACCGGGGGTGCATGTGAAGTGCGAATCCCTCACCACCACAAAGGGCTCTGTCCCAGGAAAGTCATTCCCATACTCTGACCATGAGGCCCTGAGTGCTGTGCTGCTCCTGCAGAAAACGGAGGAGGCTCCTGGGGAGCCTGACAGGTGCTCAGAAGGTAACGTTTGGAGAAGGCTCCCTGGGTCCCTTCTCGTGGCATTCATTGCGAGGCAGTGTACTAGTTGAAAGAACATTATTAACTAGGTGAAAAAACATTACTTTAAGAGCTAATGCAACTGCTGATTTTTGATGGAACAGTTATGCTATGGTTATATTTCCTTTTCCTTGTTTTAAGTAAAAGTCCAGTAATACATTGTAGGGTTTATTCCATGCTGAAAAGAATAGAGACACAGTGTTATGGCTGTGGACCCTTCTTAAGGTGTGCAGGAGAAGGGAAACCAGCAGTAGAGAGACACCTGAGTATTGATACTGTGTCTCTCCTCCTCTTGCCTGGAAGTGGAAACTTTTTGAACCCTTTACATGACCTGATGTTTAAACGATAACTGAGCTGTTCATTTTTTGTGGAACTAGTGCTGAGAGTTGGTAGATCATTCATTTAGGGAGGAAGTGAAAGAAACTCAGGAATCGGCATAGTTAATTTTAATATATTTAATACTCCCCCTAAAACAGGTATTTGCTCAGAATTGGTGATTTCAACCAAATAAATTCCTTTTCTTATTTAGCTTATTTTTACTATTATTCTTGATGATTACATAAGCACTTTTGGGGGAAATGGGGTGACAAAAGACATACAGTATGAATCTAAAGTACTGCAGCCTCATAATATTATATTTACATAAAATGAGTTTTAATATTGGAAAAAGCATTAGTTAAATTTGACTAATACATGAATATATTATTATCCACAGCAACTACTCTCTGCTTTGATAGGTTAGAAAGTGAAATTTCACAATTCTGCAAAGAAGTGGGGGTAAATTCCTTGAGCAAAGTCTGCTCAGATCCAGACTTCAGAGAACGGTGCATTGGGGGTGCTCGTGAGCACCCTTGTGACCACAAATTTAGAAATGGGATAGCCTCAGCCCTTGCATATTTGGATGAGAACGAGCATACCAAGTGCACAAGAACGCAAGTGTGCATATTGAGACATGGCATAAGACTTAAATTTTAGAATGACTATGCTAAAATATGATTATAATATATGTAAAACATACTTTATATATTTACATAGTTACTATATATAAAGAGCTATTTATTAAAGACTTTACCCATGTTCAATTAGAAATACCTGTCCGAAAGATATAAAAAAAGATTAACTTGAGAAATAACTTTGCACAGCAAGATGGAAATTTAAAAAGATGGTGGTAGGGCAGTCTAGGAGCTGAAGGTCTAATGGTAAGTGGGTAATGAATGAGTTCACTTTCATCCCAACCAGTATAACATCAGGTAAAAAAACAGATATACTGTAACATCTGCCACCATAACTTTTTAGGTATTTGTAATTGGAATTTATTTTATACTTATCACTCTAAAGAGCAGGAAAAAAATTAGTGTTCTTGGGGACCTTACCTGCACCCTGCGAAGGGGATAAAACTGCATGACCACAGCAAATTCCTGTGTCAGCTAAGTGACATGAAAGAATGAGAATTATATTGAGTATGTTGTGTTTTTGAGATCAGAGCATATAATGTGTTTAAATTTTCATAAGGCTTTTGATGAAGTTCAGTAACAAAGATCAATTCGTAAATTGCAGGCTGTAGGCATTTAAGGTATTGAAAGGTTTTCAATATGGATAGAATATCTATTACAGACAAAGGAGGAAATGTAATTAGAGAAGTATTGTATGTATTCATACTAGGATCACTCTTCTTACTAATTTATATCAGTGTTCTAGATCAGGATGTGCAATTTTCATCCTGGAGGGCTGGAAGCTTGGTGTGTCTGTGTTCTAGGTGTCTTCATTGCACCAGCACCTGATGAGATTGAAAAAGTTGTTAAATTGCTCCCATTAAAGCAATAATGAACTGATTAAGATCATTAGGAGCTGTGTGAGAATTTAAAACTTTAGACATAAGGGCTCTCCAGGGCCATAACAGCATATATGCACAGTGTTATATGCAGCTACCAAGATGAGCTTAAACTATAAAATGGAACACTTGAGCTTGAAGAATCTACTAATGAAAAAGATTAAAATTAAAAAAAGAATGAAGTGATTATTTGTTCTTCCTCTAGCCAGTGTATGGAAGTATTGTAAAAAACAATGTGAAGAAATACAGTTAAGTGTAGACTGTAAATCAAGGAACACTGTTAGAATTGTGCAATTTGTTGATATCTTTTTTAGAATAACAATTTAGATCACCACATTTTAAAAATATATATGCTGCTCTGGAATTTGCGTGGCTAAGAGCTGCCAGATAAATCTTTGGGCTTACAAGAATATCTTACACTAACAGGCCAAAATAACTGAAATTTTTGGAACAGAGAAGACCTAGGACACCTGATTCAAATCTTTAAAAATTCAAGAACTGACATTTTGTCTGTTTTTATATATTTGCATTTTAATTTAATTTTTTCAAAATACTCTGATACAGAGTGGTCTGTTTAACATTTGGCACATGGCTTTGCACTGTAGAGGAAAGACTTGAGGCAGAATTAAACTGCAATATTTCAAAGTATTAAAAACTAATATAGTTTTTGCAATATGGTCATTTTAAGTTATTTTTGTTCCTACCAAGACTTACTTGAGGACATTGGTAACATCTGATTTACATATGCTCTGGTGACTTTTAAAACACTTTACAAGCCCTAGTCGATAATTTGGAATGTGAATTTTTTGTCCTTTTATTTAAAAAATAAATAAAATGAATCTTTCAAAGACCAGTTTTTGGAATGATTTACTGTAAACTGTGAATAGAAAATCACTGAGGCATCCAGTTGTTTCAGTTATGAACGGTTATACTGTATGAGTGGGGTCCTCATTGAGCAAAATGAAACATCTAGAATGTAGTTCTCAATCCCAATCAGTTAGTTAAAACCAAATGTCATACATTTTAATTTTTGAGCATTTGTTTTTCACTTGGAGGTTGTGTTACAATTTGTAAGCAAAGGTAATAAAAATCTTATTTAATGTGTCTTGCTTCTGGGACACCAAATGTGTTACTTTGGAAAGGATGTGTTAACTTTCTATATCTGTTTAAGCTATTAATATAGTTATCCTTTTACAGAAATGTATGTGCTGAATTTCAGGAAAAATTTAGATGGTCATGCGTGAATCATATGGAACTCTTTGACTTTTCTGTCTGAAAAAATTGTGTGAAGCTGAGATTCGATCCGTAACCACTTCACTTCCATAATGTATTCACAGTCTTGTCCATCTAAACCATCTGACCAGATTTTATTTTTTTATTTTGTACAAGAAGGTTACCAGTTCCTTCTGTACAACACCTGGAATTTTTGGCAGGCTTTAATTTGGCGTTTATAATCACAGCTGACATGTCTCTCCCCCCCTGCCTCCTCCAGTAACAGACGTGATGGGTGCACTGGTGGACATGATGACGGAGGCGCGGACGGAGGTGAAGGTGGGACTGCACTGCGCTGAGAGGATGCGGTACTCGACTGCTCGTGTGGGGTTTATGGGGCTAGTGCTGTTGCTGCTGGAGTTAGCCATCGCACTGGTGCCTTGGCTGACCCTCAGTATGGAGCACCCGTTCCCCAGGGCCTCCTTCTACCTCCTGGGGGCGCTGTGTTTTACCACGCTGCTGATCTCCCTGTTGATGTACATCTTCTACACCACAGAGGTGAAAGCCCTGCAAGGAGCAGAGGACCAGATGAGGCTGGCAATGGGAGGACTGCAGGAGTGCTTACAGGGCCGCCCATTATTCCATCCACATATGCCCAGAAGGGTGTCTGATAGCCCTGACTCCTGAAAGCAGTCCTGACGTGTTATTTCCAAAGGCGGTGGTGAACAGTTCCTTCTCTGGGGTAGATCCTCGTATAGTTTACAGGACAGGCCTTTTGTCTTTAAAACTTTTCATTTGGACTTACTGTACCACAAATGGTCTAGTGTGTGCTGCCCATTTTATTTCAATGAAAAGAATGACCACTATACCACTGTCTTGAAGGGTTGAACAGCTAGAATGGTGCCAACTGGATTTAAATATCTAGCAGGACTGATTTGTATTCAGTTATTGCTGAAATGTGAGATTTATCTTCTTAGTGTTGTATGTTTTTTTTCAGTATTCGCATTTGTCTCTGGACAGTCTTGAAATTGCTTAAGAACGCTATTATTCACACGGATCAATTTAAATTGTTGAATTCCCTTATTCTTTAGTGCTTATTGTTTCAAAGTATTATTCTCTCATCCTGAAGAATGAGGAAAAGGCTTTTGGAATAACAGTTGATTCGTCACTCTCAGCATCTACAGTAAATAATGCACAGAAGCAATATAAAGCACAAATACAATGTTTGGATACATTGCAACATTGCAGAGTATAGATTACAAGAAGTATAAGGGTAGACTGGGATTGTGCAGTGTCTTTTCTAAACTACCAAACTTGGTTACTTCACATTACAAAAGGTAAAAAATGAAGTTAACAAAAGAGAAGCAAGGATGATTCCAAGGCTATTGGAGATATGGAGACATTTTGAAAGAACTTGAATCCTTTCAGCTTCAATAAAAGACCTCTAAAAAGAGTTATTAAGGGTTTTAGATTGTTAAAATGACTATGTTTGAACCCATAAGTAATTTCAATTTCAGTGAACAAAATAATTCTGTTAGTCGCCAGGGTTGCACGGACGATTGCCAGCATGTGTAATAGGATTACCATTCTGTGGAGACGGTGACATTAGAACCATTAAAAACTAAGCCTGTAAGAATCCCTTGGAATAAAGGAGAGTTTAAGAGATGCGATTTGAATGTTTCTAGCTCCTCTTGATCTTAGAAACAGCACGTGCTCTGGCTAACTACCGTCACATTGTTAACTTGAGTTGTTAGCCTTGGAAGAGTTGATGAGCTTTAGGTGATGCAGTGCGATACAGTCAAGTTTGCAAATATGCAAAACTAACCTTTTTTGTGTTATTTTAGGTATCTTGGGAGACCTTTTGTACTAAATTAAGTAGCAGGCTGAGCCAACATATACTTGAAATTGTCATAAAAATGTATGTTAAAGTGGAATTGTTCAGAGTTTACTATTATTATCAGTAGCTCAGTCAAAGTAACAGACATATTTGTACTTTCTCTTCCTTTACCCTATGCTAGTAATATATGCTGATGGAAAAAGTGCAACATTTTCTGGAATCAAAATACTATAGTAATAGTTTATGTACTTTCACAAAAAGTTGTCAATTTATTTTAAGTCTTCTGACCAGCAATACAGTTTGTGCAATGAGCCATTGCAACTGGCCAATCACACGAAAGCATGTTAGATGCACTTTTACCCAACGGGGTCCAGATGGAACAATGCCTGATCAAGTCACCTTTAAAAAGGCCTTAATTGAAAGCTTTGGTCACTGCAAGAAAAAGGCCACACTTTTCGTCAGTTTTCTGTGCATTCCATAATGCCTCAAATGTCACCAGGAAGAAGGGAGAGGGTCATTGGCATGCTGCAGGCAGGCATATCATGTGCCAGGGTTGCCAGACACTATGGAGTAAGCCGCTCCACTGTGTCCCGACTGCAGAGAAGGTTTCAGCAGACCGGCAGGACAGATGACTGTCCAGGATCTGGTCACCCTCGAGTGACCACACCAGAGCGGGACCAGCACATCAGACTAGTCCATCTGAGAGATCGTTTCAGATCTGCCACCCATACTGCTGCTGAAACCGCCTACAGACACAATGCCCACATCAGTAACAGGACAGTAAGGCTCCATGCTGCTGACCTTAGATCAAGGCGACCTGTCAGAGGCTCTCTGCTCACACCTCCTAGACGTCACACCTGACTGGCTTGGGCCAGACAGAGGCTGCGATGGACTCGGCAGCAGTGGCATCAGGTCCTCTTCACAGACGAGTCACTCTTTTCCAGGCAGAAGGGAGGGCCAGAGTGTGGAAGAAGAGGTGTTGCGTTTTTTTTCCATCAGTATACTGTATATTCACAACAGTTTTACTAATTGAAAAGATGGTCCTGTGAATTTTTGGTTCACCTGAAGTGTTTTTGAATTAATGTGCACTGGTTTTATTGATATCTATTTTTAATGCTATTCAAATTGTAGTGTTAAAATATTAACACTTTTTAAGTACTATTTTCAAAAGCTGGTATATATATGGACCTGATGATGCCCCAAATGTTTTGCTCCAGTGTCTGATGAAATCACCTTTTTCCAATACCAGATGAACACCAGATAATACTGATGCCCAGAAGTAAATGTTAATTACAACAGGCATGACATTCCGCATTAGTTTGTACTAGTTTGTGTGATTGCATTTAGGAAAATGTTCAGAAATGTTATCTCTTGCTGTTATTGAAAGTATAAGTAAATCTTTGTATCCATTGTTTGTGTAATGTATGAAGGAGGAGCAAATATAATGTCAAAACAATAAAGATTTAACCATAACAGTGTTACTAATAGGAGTTTGTCAGTGTAATCATATATAGTAATGGCTGTTCGTGATTGATTTTATGGCGAATTTTCTATTAATAGAATTGTTTGTCTCCCTTGTTGGTACTGTTCTATGGAAATGGAGAACCACATGTAATAATTGAGCCCAAACTAGCAAGGATATACATTTTAATATAAACCAATCAACTATGAGCATACGATAAAGCAGTTACAGTTCAGATGTAATGGAAATCTAGAGGACACTTTGATCTCACTACATAATGGGCTAGATTATGTGAATGGCCTCCTGTCACTTGTAACTCTTCTTATAATCTGCAGTACATTGTAATGACTGCTCAGTGTAGATGTGGTAGTGTGTGGCATAGGTTGTGCAATGGATATTTTAAAGGTACCAGGACTGACATTACATCCTGTGAGATTATGGTGAGGGTTTATACAGCTACAAACTTATTATAATCCACATCCATAGTTAACATCCATAATCAAACCTGAAAATGTACCAGTGCTTGAAGGATAATTAGGTTAATTCTTTGCTGCGAAAAAGGGGAGAATTGTATAGTCCATCTTTAGGTTTCGAGTTCTCCAACTTGCATTAATACTGTATATAATTATTTTAGGTGGTCACTTGCTTTTAAGAATGAAAGTATTTTTGGTTTATATATAGTTTATATAGTAACTAAATGTTATTTCAGCATTTGAAATGCGATCTTCTTCGGATAGAAATTTGGAGATAGATAAAGCCAATCTAAGATCTTACTTTTTAGATTCTTCCAATGAGCTCATTGGTTGCTTTGGATGTTTGTTGTGCTCTAAGTATGGAAGTAATTTCTTCTAATGGGCAGTCACAATGTTTCTGTAAATGACATCCAATCCACTTAAGCATGAATTTTGCAAGCTGAAACCTTTTTAAATTTAAATTTCTTTTTAAAAAATTAAAAAGATTGAGAAAGCATCTCTGTTATAGCAATTATACACTTAAGTTTGGTGAGCTCAATGCGTTGTAGTTATAGTCCCTTGCAAATGTATTCACTCCCTTCCAAAGACATTCCATTATGTTGAATTACAAATTATGTAAATGTTTTTTAAGTGAATATTATGTTTGAATTTGAATACTCAAGGTCATGGATATATATCAGCAGAGTTAATCAAATAAAACTAAATTGTTAATTCCATTAGTACTCAATGCCTTGAGTCCATAAATGATTAAAGCCATATACATTAGTGCCTTCAGAAGGTATTCACCCTCCTTGCATTTTTTTGCGCAGTTTATATTGCATACACATAGAAATATGTGTGTGATCTATATCACTGATCCACACAAATCATTTTAGAATGTCAAAGTGGAATAAAAGCTCTAGAATTATATATGTAATTTAAATGAAAATACGGAGATGTGTTGATTTTATAAATATTCACCCCTTTTGCTCGGTTCAATTCCAGACGTGGTGGGGTGTCTGCATAGAATGTATGTTATTTCCCTGTTTTTTGTGGGCTTTTGCTGGGTGCTCCAGTTTCCTTCCACAGTCTAAAAACAAACTGGTAGGTTAATTGGCTTCTGAGAAAACTGGCTGAGGTATATGTGTGTTTGTGTTTGTGCTCTGTGATGGACTGGTATCCTGCATTCTTGTCAGAATAGGTTATTGCTGCCCCTTAACCCTGTATTGGATGAAGTGGTTAGAGAATGGATGGATGGATTTCAAAAGAACTAAACCTGTCTATAGAAGGTTTATCAGTTAATGTGTGTCAGCGCTAAAACTATACCATGAATGAGAACCAAGGAGTTTTTTTAAGTGTTACTGAGAGAATGTTTTTTGTAGCAAAGTTACAGCTGCATGTCTATGACAGTTAACTGCACAGTACCTCTGTATACGATGCTGATCCTGTCTGAGTTTTTTACAACATGCCTATCTGCTCCAGCTCATATAGGAAACCATCATACAGTGCTTTATATATATATGTGTGTGTTTATGTCATTGTGGCCACCTGGAGGAGCATCATGGTTTCCTCCATCTCCGATTTCCTGTTCATGTAAGGAAAGAGAGGAGGTGATCGATGGCGACTCAGAAGAAGAGGGAGTAAACCATGTTGACTCCAAGATCCTAAGCAACACGCAGGAATAAGATGGACGTGCTTTGTATCAATACAAAAGCATGCTTTGAGTACTTTGAGTCATGCATGATGATCTTTAATAAGACCTGGTTCCAACAAGACTTCCCCAACTCCCGTGTTGAAGATGAGGGTTTTTCCCCTGTACATTCATACAGAAATTAAATGTCTGTGACAACCAGAGGAGGTGGCATCTGTGATTTTGTGAATAATAAATGGTGCTGGAATTATACAGTGCAGGAGACAATCTGCAAAAACAAAACGTTGACCTTTTATACTTGAGTCTCAAGCCTTTTTATCTTACAAGAGAATTTGGAAATATTCTTTGCTATTTAAATACTTCCCAGTAGAAATGCAGTAATTGCCACTTCTCAGATTGCTAATTGTGTCCATGAGCAACTTCAGCGGATGTCAAAGATGTCATGCCTGCGTTTGAACAGTATGAGAGTCAAACCACCTACAGGTATATCTAACTCTGATCATCGTACTGTTCACCCTACCTACTAGACAGCTCTCAAGAGTAGAAAACCCATCATCAAGACTAAATTTATGGGCTGACGATAGTATAAAGATGCCGAAAGGTTGTTTTCTCTGCACAGGTTGGGAAATTCCTTCAGCTGGACATTAATGAAGCAACTGAGACTGTTATAAACTATATTCAATGCTATGTGGACAGTGCCATACCCCAAAAAGCATAACAGTGTATCCAAGCAAAGAAAACGGGATCAAGTGCAGTCAAAAACATTAATACTTTAAGGAAATGTTTGCATACAAAGGATGATTTTTATCTGAGGTTTGAGACACAGGACTTGTCTGATGCATACAGAGGTGTATTGGATACTATTACAGCTAATAGCAGAAATTAGACCGTGGACAATCACATGATATTTGAAGCACATATGTCCAAAAAAGGCAACTGATCCCAATAGCATCTCAACTGTTATTTAAAAAAATTGTGCTGAGGAAATAACACCAGTGTGGAACCATATCTTGCAGAAGTCTATTGATTCATACACTGTTCCAATGCTGTAGGAAAAGGCAATCATTATACCAGTGCCTAAAAGGCCTGTTCTTCAGAGAATAATGATTGTATACTGTACCTTTAGCACTGACTTCCATCATAATAGAATGCTTTGAATTACTCTGCTCAGAATACTCTGCTTGGTCCATATTAGTTTGAATATAAATACAGAGGGGGGCAGCGGTGATGCAATTAAGACATGTGCATTTGGTTGTGAAACACCTAGAGGTCTGACACATAGAGGACCTCAATGTCTATGTACAACTGCTGTTTGCTGACTTAAGCTCTGAATTTTAACTGCAGCTCCATTTTCAGATTAGCAAGCTGAAGCAGATGTCTGTTAAACCTATTATTATCAGATGGTATCATTCATTTTTAACAAACTCCACACAGTATATCAGAGCCAGTAAGCCTCTCTGAGTTATAATTTTCTAACAGAGGTACCCCGCAGGGGTATAAACAATAGCCTCGACTACTAGGTTGTTACATTTTCTGATAAAGATGTGCATGTCCTAATGTATGGAGAAAGCACTTTATCAACGCATATGTTAGAAATTCATAGGTTTGTGCATTGGCGTAACAAACAACACCTAACTTGGAATTGAAATGGTGTTCGATCCCAAAGCTGTTGGTGACTATTCATATGTGGTGATTCATAAGGAACCTATTACCAAGGTTAATTCATGTAGAAATTTAGGAATATACAGTACATAATGCAGATAGCTACATGAAATGGACTGTTCAGTCTCAGTATTTGCTCCAGAGTTCAGAAGCTTTTGTATTTTTTACAAAGATCAAGAGTGTTTGGTGCTGGACAGAAAAAATGCTCCTCTTTTACCATTCTGTAATTCAAAGCATTATTGCAGTAGATATTGATATCTGATATATCAGTGTGGTTTGGTATTTAATCAGTTTAATTAAGATAAAAACAATAACCCATCTTGTCCAAACAACAATGAAGAGTGTTGGAGTGGAGCAGCACTCTTCCTTCAATCAATTTTTGAATAATCCACTATTAGACCGGTGGAAAAAAAATATCAGATCCTTTTCACATTCAATAAAAGTTTATCTTATCTTACACCTGGAGTTTGCAAGAAGGCATGTTAGACTGTGTGGCAGAAGAGTCCCTGGTCTGATGAAACAAAAATGAAATGTTTGAGCAGAACCGGTTCCTCTCAGTAAAAGGCTAGACTGAAGCAAGAGATTCATGTTCCAATGGTTTCAGAATAAGAATATGAATGTTCTTGAGTGACCCAGCCAAAGCTCAGACCTGAATCCCACTGAGAATCTGGAGAAGGAATTGAGGATTGCAGTATACCGAAGCCCCCAACAAACTTGGCAGAGTTTGAGCAAATCTGCAGAAAAGAATGGGCAAAATTCCTACTGTGCAGCACTGAAACAGATTTACCCAAGAAGACTAAAAGCTGTAATTGCTATAAAGGTGATTCTACAAAGTGACTCAGTGGGATAAATACTTCAGTAAACAAGATTTTTCAATTTTTGTATGTTTTGTGATACAATACAGTGTCTGTTCTCTGTGGATACTGTTGTATAAATGAAGGGAAAATAATTTTAATGCATTATACACTCTGGCTGTATTCTGAGTGTAACAATATTTGCAGTCATTTGAGGGGATGAATACTTTCTGAAGGCAATGTTCATTAAGTGAATATATTTTCTAATTTAACAGTGCATCTAAAAGAGATATGAAATCAAAAACAGTTTAACACTTTGAATGTTACTTAAAATGAATGTCCCCATATAATATTGGTCACTTTAAATATATAATTTTTTGTCATGTGATTATAGGGATATCATTACTCAAAAATAAAACAAATTGTACTTTTATATTGTAGGGTACATACTAATTTTATTATCATAATTTTAAATTGCATTTTTGTAAAATCAAAAAAATCCTATTTGGTTAATTTGCTGTATTATTATATTTGGAGGGCAGTGTTGACCACTGTAACTAATGCCCTTTCTAACATCTTTTTTAAATTGTTACTTAATCACTGCAATGGATTAGTATTTAAATAATTACAACTTTCCTTCACTGTCAGCAGCTAGGGCAGTATCAGCAGCATGCACAAATTTCCTTGGCTGTTTAGCATTGATGCACAAATTGAAATTTCCTGGGGGTAAGATTAAGAATTTAGGGCACATCTGAGTCAAGTTCTTGATTTGCAGATCTCCCCATTAAGATCTAGATCTGTGAGGAAACTAAATAAAATCCTCAAGGCCACAGGTAGAACATGCAAACTCCACATGGAAGGTGCCCTAGTCCAGAATCAAACCCAGGATTTAAACACGGTGAGGCAGAGGCAATAGCTTTCATGCCATCATGCTGCACAAAAATATATGACAACACTTCAAGGTGAATTAAACATATTGGATTGGTTTATCTGTTAAAACATATTACTGTTCAGATGGTTGTAGGCCAAAGAAGGAGAACAAAAAGTTTTGTTCTTCCCTCTTGTCCATTTTCTAATTCCATGACAGTCCATAACATTAGCAGTGCTTTATCTATTATATGTGCATCATCTGAAGTCTGTAGTGAATTTTTAGTTTGAAAAATATTAATACAACCTAGAGAGTGGATACCTGTAGATCTTGAAGTTTACTGATTTAAGTGTCTGTGTAACAATAACTTTGTATCACGATCAGTGCACTTCAATGCTGATGTGCTTCAGATTTACACCAAGTGAAATCACAAGCTTGTCACTTTTAAAGTTGTTTTGATTTGTATCGCACATTAGCCTATGCTGTCTAACCCTGGTCTGTTAAAATATGCTTAAGATGTTTACATCTTGATACAGTATCTATTAAAAAAAATGTGTTTTCGTTTTATGTTGGGGGTTTTAGTTTTAAAAGAAAACAGTATCTGTGTTGGACTAATGTCGCTTATGTATTGTGGCTATTTTAGGGATGAGAGCATAAGGCAAATATGTATCATATTGTTTGACAAAACAAGAAGCAAGATGTATAGAAATTAGTCCAAGTGTTATGTAAATTGTGTAAATACTTGGAGAATATGCTGTTTTAGAAAACAAAAAATATATAAACACCTAAACCAGTCTGCAAAGAAAAATTATTTTTAATAAATCATAAAAGATCAACACTTTCTCACTATAATCACTGCAATATAATTTCCTTTTGAAATTCATTTATTGCTTACAGATTCACTCAGAGAATGTAGGACACAGCCAGGAATTATATTTTAATTCACTTCCATTTCTTTTTTTTTACTTCACAAGTGTCTTTTCAAAATAAATTCCATCGTAAAGTGGTTTATTAAGTGAAGTGACAAGTCTTCAGAAAACAGAACTTCAGAGATTATTAATCAATATGCAAAACAGATGTGATATAAATGTAGACCATCCAGTCCTTCTGTTATTTCTTTCTGCAACCGCTTTCAAACACCTTCACAGTCTTTCCAAAAGATAAAAAGGGAAAGATCAGTTGTGACTAACTTCCCTATACAGTATGTACCAAACTTAAAAATATATTTTTCTTTCATGATATACTGTATACACACATAGTTTTTGTTTTAGCTTTATGATTATACAGGACAACTTAACATTGTCATGGGTACAACCTTGTCAAATCAATCTTTCTTATAGTACCTTTCATGCATTTCATGCACAGTGCTTACAGGAATATGTACAACAGATTTACGGTAAGTTTTCTTTTGTATTATTTACAGAGCCTTTTCACAGCAAAAACTAAGGACAGAACTTAAGTTTGAAATGAGTCTGAAATAAATCTACATTAAAGTTTACTTTAGAGATGACTGTAGGTGCTGGTTAAAATGAAGACCTCTAAGATATCAGTGAACATATACAGTAGCTGAATGGCAATATAGGCAAAAGCATTCAATTTCAATCTTGCAGATTTTTCTTTTGAACTCTTGAATATCCTTCAGGGGCTTTTCCTGTTTCCCTAGATTCTAATCTGAAATTTTAACTGATGTAAAAATTATGTTATCTTACCTTTAGTATTTAAATACAGAATATAAAAAGGGAATATGGTAATTTGGGTCCTATTTCCTTGTCTGATTGCTCATATAGTACTTTGTTGATCCATTACCTGTCTACTGGCCTGGAAATAATAATAGTACCTCAAATCCTGTATTTTCCAGGTTTATGTTCCTACTGGTCTTAATTTGGAACTCAAAACAACACTGACAAATTAAATAATTCAGGTGGCCTTCAAGTCACCAGTATACTACATTCAAAATTGTTCACTTCTGTCTGTGTATTTGTAAGCCACATAAAATGCAGTCAGCTAATTTCACTAACAAAATGAATTTCAGCTAACAAAAAGAGAGCTAACAAAAAGAGATATTAAACCAAAAACAAACCAAAACATCTAATACTGTATATCTAATACTGTATATCTAACTGCACTATGCACTATGAATAGTAGTTAGAGCTTTGGCCTTGTAACTGGGAATGATGATTTACCTGAGTAGAGCACTGTTGCTGTATAAAATGTAACTTGCTTTGAACAAAAGCATCATATCAAGAATTGAAAAATTATAGTTTACAAAAATAAAAGATTTCAGTTCCTGGTCTTACTTTGATTTACCTGTTCTTTTCTGATCAAACATTAAGATTTGACATAGATCCTTAATCACTAAATCATCTGTGAATGGAAAGTTTTATTACATCCACACTTGGAGCCCAGAAATAAACTGCTGACTTGCTGCTGTAGAAATAACAGGACCAGTGCTGCTGAGTCAGGGAAATGTGATGAAGTTGCCCAACAGATCATACAGAGCAGAGTTACAAGTATAACTCAAGCCACAGGCCTGTCAATGGGAGAGGCCACATTTTCTCCAATTTAGTGTATGATCATGTACAATTTCCAGTCAGGGGGCATTCTTGCTTCTCTTTACACACAGAGACTTGTAGAAATTAAATAAATTATATACTACAGTCTAAACAGTGCTATTTAAAGGTTAAAAATGAAAAAAAAAACACAGCACAGACGATGAGAAAAAGCATTTTATAAGTGTTGAACGCTGAAAAATTTAATACATTTGTATTAAACTTTTTAAAAATACATGTAGCCAAATTAATTTGACTCATTTTTGGTAAGCATCTTTTATGAAGTTCAAATATTTCTATATTTCTAATCTGTTACTCTCACTTGTTGCTTTCCAATGTAGCAGTGATGGAAATTTTAAAGTTGTTGTGGCATGTAAATCAAAGCAATATTAATCAAACTGATTTGCTTATCTCTTAAAGGGGAGGGAAGTTAAAGGTTAAGCAGCTGAAACATTTCTTTCATTTGTGAAGGTCTGAATTCAAATATAGCTTCACACATTCACACCATTAAACACTAAGCATGCATCACGACGTGTCTTCCTATCTTTGTACTTAGTTCCCTGACATTTTCTGATCAAGCAAATGGAGAGAAAATGCCCCTAGACGTATACTTCTCAACACATGTGAAGCATATGAAGTACAGTATGAATGATGGATGATTTAGTGACAACTTTAAAAACACTAAGATGGTCCTGGAACTATAGGACCATGTAAAAACCCGAAATCTATTCTGATCAATTTTTAATTTTTAATTATTCTTATTAGGCGAATGTAACCCTGCGTACACTAGCAGATACATTAGACCCGCTATTCAATTCCACAATTTCTAAGCATATTAATTAATCCAAAGGTAGCTCTTTTTGGTATGGAGCAGAAAGAGAAAACCTACTGTACAAAATTATTTTATGTGAAGGCTGGTCCAATGAGGTTCTGCACAGTTTTTGGCTTTACCAAACAAACAAGAAGGTACCTTATGTTTATAATTTACCAGCTTGAACTGGACATGGTTTGTATTCTTTTTGAGGTAAAAAAGTTGTAGAAAAATGTGAAAGCCAGTCCAGACCCATACTCTCATGGGATTGTGTTCATCTGAATTAGTGATGAGGGTAAAAGGTATGTGGGATAGCACAACACGTTCCAAGCATGACAATCTGCTTTACCATTTGAGACACACTCTGTTTCTTTCACTGACCTTTATAGTGTATGTTCCGATGGGAGTCTATTTGCTTGCAGGCGGCTGGACTGCTAGTAGAGGAAAGTGGATTAAATTCACAGATTATTAGGCTTCAACACAATAAAAGTTATAACTTAGACACGATAAGCATTAAGAAAAGGTCAAACATGCACAATAATACACATTAGGAATGAATGAGGGCTGTTAAGAAATTTCCAAATACAGTCAAGTGCACATAAATTAGAGATATTTGGGGGAAAATATCTCAGGTCACCCTGGTATGATAGGTTTAAATATATTTAGAACAATAAATCAATGAGAAATCAAATCTAAGTTATTTTTAGGAAATGTGAGCAGGGATAAAGTATATCTGTTAACTGGATTAGATCAATGTCTCAGCCCAGAACTATATTCTACATTACACAATATTAATCCAGTAATCCAGCACCTCATAGGAAGAAAAATATTTTTATTTGCATTGTCAGATTGCTCATTTATATATCTTTACATGCAATGAACAGAATTACATGCTAAGTGCACATTTTATGCAGCCTTTTTAAGATGTGTATAATTTTGGATGTATTTTTACACAAGCAACATCTTTAAAGAGAGCATCTTCAGGATTCATCTTTAGTCTAAGGTAGTATTGCAGTAGAAGTTAAATTCTTTAAAAATCTAATATGTGAGATTCAGAATCATAATCTAAAGATGTGTTTTGTTGTAATACCAATTAAAGTGTATCTGATTCTTGTACCTGTCAATAATAACCACCTGCTTATGTATTTGTATGTGTGCAACACAGGGTCCATTAGAAACATTTGTCATTGTTCAATGTAGGCATTTAAACTCCTAATATGCAAGATTGATTAATTAATGTAAACACTTCAAATGGGCTTCTCCTCTCATTTGTAACCATTCTTATGTTCTTAACATGGTATTTCACCAGGTAAATGTATAAGGTGTGTCTGACCACAGGAAATATTAAGTGCCAACCTTTTAGTTGGCATAAAAATATACTTTCATACTTTCAGTTACTGGAGATGGACCATTGTAGCTGGTTGATGCAGACCTTTGACCTTTGTGTTCCTGATTGTTGTATAGCCAAGGTCCAACCAATTTCACTGCTAGGAGAAATGTGGCACAAACGGACTCTCACCATCTCCAAGAAGTTAGTTTTTGCTGGTGAGTTGAAATCCAGTCCATTTTTATAAGATCATAAGTTTATTTACTTTACAAAAGCTCATTGTTGAGCATCATAAGAGGGTTTTTTGATTGACCAAAGACTAGTGTAGAGGCTATAATGTAGGGATTTAAATTTGTATGTAATTTTGAGTGAAAATAATTCTAAAGTGTCCAAACCAAATCTAAAATTACTAATTAAACCTATTTATTTAGAGGACACTGTATCAATTCAGAAACCCTGTTACACGTTGCTGGTGTCAGACTCTTTCAAAGAAATTGTATTGTATTATGATTATGATTATGATTAGGATTATGTTTTTAGTAAAACACTACTAAAAATAGATTTGCCAGTCAAACATACTATAGTTTTGGAAGTCAGAACTGCGCAAAATCCAAACCTCACAACGCTAGCTTGGAACTGTCTAGCTAACTAGAAGATACGGAGAGAGCTGTGTCTAAATATGGACTGGTATTTGCGACGCACAGCTAGGGAATGATGAATGTCATTATGGCAGATTGCTCACTACTCTACATTTAATGCTCACTGATTTCAGAAAGCAAAGATTTTAATTTATTAGTAAACAGTGTTTTCAAACACTGCTTCCAAATGTTGTGTGTCACCACAACACAATGCGACACTGTTCAACGATGGCCAATATATTTTGCAATTTTTAATTTCATGTCCATGATATGACATAACACCATGAGATTTAAAATGTAATTACTACAAACTGTGAAGTTCAGCCATTGTGAATTGTTTTAATTGTCACAGTTGTTGTGAAACACGGGCAACAACCACTAATTTGTAAAAGACTTTTCATTTGACTTTACCTTTGACATCAAGCTTGCAGTCAACAGTAGCCTCCCCCAGTGCATTGGTAGCTTTGCAAGTGTAGACACCCCCATCAAAGGTGGAGGGCTTTCGGATCTCCAAGGTGCACAGGCCCTGGGTGGTTAACTGCCTGTATTTGGGATCATCTCCAATCACCATCTGGTTTTTCATCCACTCAATCTTGGGCTAATGATGGTAAAAAAGACAAGACAACAGTAAGGATACAGTAGACAATTAGCAGGAATATAACACAAGAATCAGAGAACGGGGATAGATGCATTGATTTCAAGCTTTTATCCTTTACATTCCTCACACTTACATTTTTAGTTTATAATTTTGCGATAAGTTAACAAGGGAAGCTCAAGAGAAGTGTCAACATGCGTTCCAAGAAACATAGAACTGTCTGGAGTTTAGGGTTGAAACCATATTAAAAGGGAACAATCTACCCAGCCTTGTTAAAGCCAGTACCCTTGCTTCTTTCAAGAAACAGCTAGATGAGATCTCTGGATGAAATATTTACTAACTAATGGACTAGAAGTAGCCTATAATAGTTTGTAATTTTTCTTATGTTTTAAAATATAAACAATAAATGGTATTAATAAATGTTTTGAATAATAAACAAAGCATTCCATTTATGTTAGAGTGGTTCTCCTGATATTATACACGGAATACTCTTTTAATAAAAATACTATGGAAGAATGATGTAGAGTCAGTTGTGTGATATACCAATCAATACATTTCATTTTTAATAATGTGTATAAAATTAAATCTAAATAGGTTTCTTCTTTAAACTCCTAATTTCCCATATGTTGTTTATCCTCACAAAAAGAATTCCCCGGTACACTACTTTGTCATTCTAGATGTGATTCCACTGGAGACAGCTTTCCACTGTAAACTTGTTTTTAGCCCCCTCACTAAAAAGGGTGAGAGGAGTGGTTCCTACAAAGGGCTTCTCAGTCATTTACAGCCTCTGAAATGAACTTCTGCCTTAACCCAAGCTCTTGAACACCCTACAGTAACAGCCACATTCAATCCAGATCATGACTTGCAGTGTCCAGGCATTACTATACTTAGGGCCACTCCTAGCTTTTTGGGGTCTCTAGGCAAGATCTTGAAAAGGGGCCCCTCCAGTCCACAATTTGCACAAACAAGAACAAGAAGCACATTTTTTTACATGTAAGGTAACATGTAATAACAAGTAATAAATAAGAACATTTAAAACAATAAATTAACAAGATCTCTGTTACTTCAAAATCAGAGCAAATTATAACCTATAAATGATTGCACTGAAACCTTTGTAGAAAGGAATTGATCCAATATTAACGTAATTAAATCATACATGCAACCAATAACAAGGGAGGTGAGATCAGTAAGGCTGAGCCGATGGAAAACTTTTATAAAGTTTATAAAAACATTCTATAAAACAATTCACATAGAATTTTGAGAAGGAAAATCATCAATTACATCTTCATTCGATAGTAGTTGACCCAATGCATGACTGATGGTCAGGATGGCCAGTCCTCTGAGGCAGTCTTGTGCCATGGTTGACCTTAGGTATGTTTTAATCAGCTTGAGTTTTGAAAAACTTCTCTTTGCTCCTGCCAATTTAACTGGGAGAGTAACTGCAATCCGAAGGGCTACAGGTCAGATGTTTAGCCAGGTGACCCACACGGCATTTGTAGGAAACATGAATTAGTTAACATCTCAAGTAGTCTACATGTCCAGCTTTTGGTAACCAAAGTACTTGAAAAACTTGGGAATGGCAGATGCCTGTGCATTACTGAAGGAATCCTTCTGCATTTCATGCTGTCCATGTTGACCCGAAATTACTCATTTCCTAGGTTCCATGGTGAAGATGAAGGACTGCACTTCGCAATGCCAGTTTATATTTTATCTCATATTTTAGGAAGTTAATGCACAATCATTTATCCATAGAGTTCACATTTCTGGTACTAACTGTACTAACTTCCTGACTGCATGCCAATCCTCTAGCCTTCTTTTCCTGACTTCCAATGATACAAAAATAAAAAAGGGAAAAAAACTCACTTAAGCATTTGTTTGCACTTGTAGATCCACTTTAGTTTCAATGCAAATACATTGGGATCTCTTTTTTACAAAGAAACAATATTGTCTCATTATATACAATATTGTCTCCTGTTATTAGTAATGGAATTAAATAAATCCAAATTGCTGCTTTTTTCAGATATAGATACATTTATAACTGGCAAACTAACTTTCTTGTCTTGGCTTGTCTTTGGAGGCAGTTACCTTTGTTTGCTTATGCAACTAGTACAACTGTATGAGTAATTCGACATGTGCAAAGCTATTGGTCCTAATAAAGCTCTACTGAACCGAGGGATGGAAAATGGCTCATCTGTGCAGTGCTATTTTTTTTATCTGTAAAGTCATCACACTTATTCGGCCTGCAACAAATGTATCTCTTCAGCCGCCTGAAAACCTGACTCCTATGTTCCCTGGAATATGAAATGTAATAACGCACAGTTGCTTTAGAATATGTTCCAGCTTGAAAATTGAATAACATGGTTATTCTTACTTACCATCCTTTTCTTGGAATAGACTGATGTTAATGTAGTAGATCAATATAACCAAATAAAAAAGAAGAAATTATTTTAAAAAAAAAACTTTTGCAATTGGTTGGGTGTCTGTATTCTTAAAGGCATGGCTATACATCTTTGAAAGTTGTTTAATTACAAAAAGCACAGAAAAACAATCCCACAAAAAATGTAAAAGAATTTCAAGTACTGTAATTCACAATGCTGCTATTTAAGAATGATAATTCTCAGAGGATGAGATAGAAATGCTGTGTATATTTTATGAATTTGCCTTTGTACATAAATACTTGTATAGAATGGTTTAGTTTTGCTTTAATAACGTGTCAGCTCCCATCAGTTTTACTTTCTACCATTTTAAACAGCACACTCTGATCTCTTCTTACATTTTACCTTCCCTGACTATATGGGAAGTGCTCAATAAGTCTAGCTCTTTACAGATAAACTACTGAAATCCTAGAAACGTTTATTTGTGACCAGCAGACCTTAGCTCAAAGAATTGATTTATCAATTTACTTAATATTGACTAGATTTTGCTTTGGTTTCACTGCTCTGCAGATGACACTCAATTGCAATTGAGTTCTGCACTTTACGGTTGCCTTTTAGGTGCTGAGATGTGGACCAAATTCAAATTCAACTTTAAGATAAACCAAGACTGAGCAACCTTCACTTCACAGTTGATGACTTCAGTGTTGTTGTTGACAGTAAAGTACTTTGAGTTCTTGAAATGCATTTATTATTTCTTCAAAAGCTTCAATCTTATTGTATTTATTTTTCTATTTCATATTTGAGTCTTATTTGAGTTTTATAGTCATATTGTTCTGTAGCCACACTTCACAAATTGTTGGTCGCATTCCAAGGCTAATGTGCCTCTTTAAAAAAGGAAAAATTAAGTGTGTAAAGCCTTACCTTTGGATTTCCCCTCACAGCACACAGCAGCTTGGTGGTGTAGCCAATTGTAGCACACCTGTTATTCAGTGGCTGTGTGAACTTAGGAGGTTCATTGAAGTCATGTTCCTTGTGCTCTGATGGTTTGTAAAGAATGCCTGCAGAAAATATACAACAGGCAGCATTGTGACTGAAGACAGGAATGGTGTACGTAGAGGTATATCAAGCAGTGTGTTAAATTTAGCTGCATTTTTTCATTCAAAAGGAAACTAAGAAGCTATTGAAAAGGTCCTGTATAAAACAGTCTGTAGTATGTCTTTCAGATGTGAGCTTGGAGCTGTGAGTGGAAAAGCACTGATGGGTACAATGGCCATTTCTTATCATATAATTTAACTTATTTTCATTTTTCTTGTCATCTTCATAAAAGACAGTTCATAGCCAAATGTCAACGTAATGTGTAGAGTTTTAAAAGTGAAGATTAATTTTCTCATAATTAGTTTCACACTTACTGTTTTCACTGAGAGGCAAACATATTCCATTATGCTCCTAACTCCCTTGCCTGTATATGACAGTTTATCTCCTTTGTCTTTATTAGACAATCCCCTGAGACTAGAAATAACTTCTGTTTCTTTTCTATGAAGCATTGTTGAAGCTATAGTATCCTTTATGTCATATGTTGACCAAATCCAAATGGCATGGATTCTACAAAATTTCAAACTTTCAAGTGCAGAATTAAATTAAACACTTTTCACAATCAATAACACGGTCTTTACATCAGAATGAGGACAATGAGAAGTCCACATAAACACCTTTTAAAAAAAGCACCTTCTCTAAGCTAACTGCTATATATTTTATGTTTATAATGCATATTCTTACAATCTACATGTTATACATTGCACTAGCATAAATTTATTTTAATTGACATTTGTGCATAGTCCTGGAAAGTTTTTAAAATTGCTTGTTTTTTCTGTAAATGCAATGTAAGCTAACAATGTTATAATCAAGATCATATATGGTAGCAATACTTTTTTTCCCAAATATTCCTTATCAGTTTTAAATGCATAGATGACAGCCCATCTGTAAAAAACTAAATCTAAAAAAAATCACTAATGGGGGATCTGGGGCTCCATTTGCTGGTAACGTCTTGTGGAATTCCATGAATGTCTAGTATCATACCTCAACACTGTACCTGTAGTAGTTTCTAGGCTGCCATGCCAAAGCCAGCAGCCATATCACCCTGCAACTCACAACTGGCAACCCACTGAAGCTAAGCAGGTGTGAGCCTGGTCAGTACCTGGATGGGAGACCTCCTGGGAAAAACTAAGGTTGCTGCTGGAAGAGGTGTTAGTGGGGCCAGCAGGGGGTGCTCACCCTGTGGTCCATGTGGGTCCTAATGCCCCAGTATAGTGATGGGGACACTATACTGTAAACAGGCGCCGTCCTTCGGATGAGACGTAAAACCGAGGTCCTGACTCTCTGTGGTCATTAAAAATCCCAGGGCGCTTCTCGAAAAGAGTAGGGGTGTAACCCCGGTGTCCTGGCCAAATTTCCAATTGGCCCTTACCAATCATGGCCTCCTAATAATCCCCTTCTATGAATTGGCTACATTACTCTGCTCTCCTCCCCACTGATAGCTGATGTGTGGTGAGCGTTCTGGCGCACTATGGCTGCCGTCGCATCATCCAGGTGGATGCTGCACATTGGTGGTGGTGGAGGGGAGTCCCCATTACCTGTAAAGCGCTTTGAGTGGAGTGTCCAGAAAAAGCGCTATATAAGTGTAAGCAATTATTATTATTATTATGTTGAGAGCTCTAAAAACCAGTTCTATAGATAGACTAGTACTAGGCCCTGTCTCACCTGTTTTCTGAACATAAGCCAGAGTCTTTGTTACAGCTGCGTCCTCACTCAGGCCACACTGGTTTTCGGAGAAGACTCTGAAGGAGTAGGAATTGCCCATGATGAGGTCTGAAACTGTACAGTTTAGCCTGTGATAGTGCTCCAGGACAGTAAACCAGTCCTGAAACCAGAAAAAAAACATTATGAGCTCCTGAGCCTGGTAATTCTAAATATAGATGTCAAAGATATACAGACTATAAATACAAATATTAATTTCTGGAATTCCTTGAAGAACTGTCTTGAACAAATGCATTTATCAATCAGATTGTGTAATCTGACATACACAATCAGATTGTATATTAAGTAATGAACTACAAACATTACTGTACATTAATAAACTACACACTTCATAAGTAAATTCATATATAGGGGCCACTTTTATATATAAAAAGACAATATATGCAAATTTCTTGTGCAATTTTCTATGCAATATTTGTTTTCTTAGACATCAAGAAAGAATTTAGGATCCTCCTATTTAAGTATTCCAAAGCAAAAAAATAAAGTATGTTATTTACATTTGGATTTTCTTGATAATTTTCCTGCTACTCGTACAAATTTTGTTAAGTGAATTGTTCCCAGTGTCTTTCTCACTTTCTCACTCTGTGTGTTGTTACCAGCTGAAGCAGTCAGCACTGTTTTTACTGCAGTAGCATACAGTACAACAGCCACTATGAACTCAGTGAAGGCTTTAATTGCTTTATATAGAGGGCGAGGATTCATTTCATGTCAGATTTGGTTCACAACAAATTTGTTTTTACAGTACCTTATTTCAAAACCCACTCTCTTAAAAGGTAAAAAGGTGTCCACTTAATGTCATTTCCTATCTGCCAGCTGCCTGCTCCCCACCATGAGAGGTATTCACTGTAAATCCTGCCAAGCTTTCCTACCCTTCATGCCAGGTCTCTGTCACAGCCCTGAGAAAATCTATATTTCACTGCTGTAAATGACTCTGCATTCCTCAGTACTACATTTTAATTAATGTTAATAAACAACATATCAATATTTCTTGGGCATTTTCATATGGCTCATAAAGTTGTTTCTCATAACTGTTCTATTAAAAATATCTTCTGAAAAGATTTAAGGTAAATTGAGACTAAATGGAAGTAGTGCAGAAATATCTATTTTTGGACTCAAAGTGATGTCTACATACAAGTGCGTGGAGTCCTATGACTTAGTCCTCAACTTAGTGCAATTAACATACAATTCTTTAAGAGAATATTAAAATATATATTACTATTTAGATAATATTATAGTAGATAATACTATTTTTTACATTTAATAAAATAGTATGTAATAGAAATTAAACATCATTAAAAATATAGTGATTTTACACATTACACATTGTTCACTGTATGTGCATTGTAAAACTGCACTTCTCTCAAAGTGTCTCAGAGGTGCCCAGTAATAAATTTACAGTAACCTTTTTTTCCTTCAAAATAGAAGGAAATACATTCTGTTCTTTCCACCTATTTTAACAATATAAAAGATTATTCCATGCTGAAAAGAGAAGAAAAGAAACACTTTCGGCTGTGTTTCAGCTGTTGAGAAACACACATTTTGGCTGTGGAGCCTTCTTCTCCAAAGCCGAAATGTTGTATTTCTTTTCCTTTCAGCATGGAATAAACTTTTACTTGTTCCTTTGTAGCCTACACATGCTGACACAGCTATCTACTTGAATTATTTTAACAATGTTAACAATTTTAACAATTAGTCCTGGTGATATTAGAACTTTTGTATATATAAACTATGTATATTTAAAAAAGGGTAATAACCTTTATTACTCACTTTAAACTTGTTGTCAGATTACACAAGGACATGGAGCTCATAAACCAGAAATGAATGAAACTGTTGTTAAAAGAGAGTCTAAGCTACTTATTGTTTAAAGGTCCTTGTTAAATTCAAGCTTTGAATTAGGTCTTTGGATCATCTTTTAATGGGTATGGACAGAAAAAGTACTCACTCCGGTCTTTTTGTCAGCTTTCTGGACTGTGTAGCCAGTGATTTCTGTGTTTCCATCATCCCTGGGTGGGGTCCACTCCAGGGCGGCATTGAAGCCCCACACATCCACCAGCTTGATGCTCTGGGGAGGACCTGGCTTCTCTGCAGAATGACAGGCAACCACTATGTTGGTATTCACAGAGATTTTTTACAGCTTTCTGTTTCTGACCAAAAAGTCTGCTCCAAATACTTTCTGAAGATGACAAACTTTTGTTCGCTTTTGATATCCTGATATTTTTATATATTTTGTTCGCTCCCGAAGAACCCATAAAATTTTCAACGACTGAGAAGAGAAAATATTTTTAACTAGTATTTTCCATATGTATAGTCTTATCTCATGGTTCCCTTTCATTTTTTAATGAGATAGATTAGCTTTGTCTCAATATATTTGCTTAAAGTGTTAAAAAACAGTAGTTTAGAAGAATATGACATTTACTGCTGTAAATATCTTAGTACATGTTAACTAAATACTTTTATATGCCTCTACAGTACATACCTCTACAGTAGGTACTTTGTGTACATACTGTAGCGCACAAATGTCACACATATTCCTTTTGCTAAAAGAGAAGTGTGTTGTATGGACAGTGTGAGGTAGAGTCAGTTGCTTTTTTCAAGCTTAAAGTTGCTTAAATATGACATGTACAATAAAACAAGAGGTGGATTTATAATTGAGACTGACAAGATTTCAGTACTTAAGTTACTCCCCAGTATAGCAAAGAACACTAATAGAAAAAAAAGGCACAGAAAAGTACTTTGAACATCTCATCACCCACTAACACAAATTTGTGTTTATATAGACAAATATGTGAGCATATATACTGAGCAGCAACTTATGACGTGTGCTTCCGTAAAAATATTTTGGATATTGATTAAATTAAATTTTGTACATTTTGATTGATTGATTATTAATTGACCACGAGCACTAAATAATCTGAGTAGAAAGGGGGGTAGATGTAATGAGTATATAGTACTTTTTTATTTTAAGCCTAGTGAAAAACAAGAGAGAAGAACACAGGAGGAAACTAAATATACCCTACTTATCAAGAGAATACTGCCTTTGTGTCATTGGAATGTTGGAACACCAAAGATGGACTCCTGTTCAGCAATAAATCAAGATTTTGTTTTGCCCAGTGTAAGAATACCAGGGGAAGGGTCATTTATAACCGGTATTTCCGTAACGAAACACTGGATATACTCGATATAGACCTAAGCATGATGGCCGCCAAGGATAAACAGCTGACCCGCTGTTGGAAAAGATCCATGCGGCAAAACAATAAGACACAGGTGAGCTGCGTCAGGAAACAGAATATAAATGCCCCAGAAACAGTAAGCCGGCGCGGAAGCTGATAAGGTGAATGCGTTTTGGAGGAAGGAGAGGTTTAGGATTGTGCTGGAAAGAAATAAAGAATAACGGACTACGGGATATGGGTTATGACGAAGATTTACGGATTACGACTTGGATACGGTGCGGATTGGTAGGGACATACGGACTTGGAACTTTGGATCGTTTAAGGATACTGGCAACAGATTATGGAACGGAATTGGGAAACGTACTGACAAAGAACAAAGATGATCAGTGTGGTGTGAGTTATATCCCTTTTACACCTGCTTTTCCCCCGGCGACACTACACCAGTTTGATGGATGTCAGCGAGTGTGGTACAGAATATGTGATTGTGCAGAAGAGACCACTGGATGGGAAGGTTGAGGTGTTGATTGTCTGGGTAGGAGTGTCTGATTGCTACAGACCTTTAATGCTTAATTTCAAACTGACTGCATAGTGCAATACTTATCATGTTTTGGGACCTCACTAGCTGGCCTTTCAGTGGATTCATCTTGACATGCCAGCAGGACAATGTGTGTAACAATGGCATTCTCTAACAGGAATACTGTGTAAGCCTCAATCGTTACACTTGATTCCCACTGAACATCTACAGGATAAGCTGGGATGATACGTGGCACTGAAGAGTCAGAAAATGAACTGGCATATGGTTGTCCAGAGTCCATGAAAGGAATGAAAGTAGAGCCAAAAAAGAATCTCGGGGAAAGACAAAACCTTGATATACCAGTTAACTGAATGTTTTATACCTACAGTAAATGCCAAGAATATTAGGAACACAATACAAGAAAAATAATCTACTACATTACCAGGGGGTTACAATGTAATTGCAGTCACTGAAACACAATGCAATGTAATGAATGCAATACTAGTCTGAAAAGACAATAAACGTGGAAGAGGTGGAGATGTAGCAGCATCAAAAGCATTCAAGCATATGAATGTATGCTAGATAAATCAAGTGTCTCAGACAAATCAAGTGTCTCAGACTCTATAAGGGACAGAGTTTATTCTTTCTTTATTCAGCCTTTATTCTCTATTCTTCCTTATAAGAGAGCAAGCCTATATTAACCCAGTCTTCCAAACAGGCAAAAAAACTATTAGGGATCCGTGACCATAGTAAGGCATGTTCTTAAATATTTACTCCAAGACTA